>NC_081441.1:3136754-3169863 GCF_007210705.1 Tigriopus californicus | reverse complement strand
ATCAACAATTACTCAAACGCCTTGTTATCTAAATTCAAATTCCGTCGACGTTGCTGCTGGGAGGTTTCAGTAATTCATGTGACACAAATCAATAAGACGATGTTATCCTACACGATTCTTAAGGCCGACATTTTGACCTGAACGAACTATCTCTGGCTCAAGAAAATCTCAATCTACAGAGGCTGTTGATATTGTGGCTGCTTTGTACCTGGATGGCCTCTTTGACGGCGTCGTAATCGGATTGGTTCCAGACCTCTTGCAGGAACACGATGTCGTGATCCCCTCGACTCAGATAGTGCCCAATGGCCTCAAACCGCTCCTTCCGATCCGACGAGATCAAACGCAAGCCCCAACAATTGAGCGTAAACACGCGGATCTCCACCGACGTCGGGTCCAATTTGCCCTCGCCCACCAACGAACTCATACTCACGCCTACTATTTACTCGGACCTACAGCTAAGCTAGGCCCTGGGGACACGTGGCAGCGTCACACCCACTCACCAACCCACGGGAGAGAGGCCTGAATGGTTAGTTGGTTTTGGGAACGAAAGCGTGCGACGTCCCAGAGAACCTTGACAACTCAAGTGTTGACAACAGGCTCACAAGTTGGTTTGAAATTTTGGGCCAAGGCAGGCTTTGAACTTGTTGAACCTTGAAATAAGAAAAGAAAGAAACGGTAGAATTTTGATTTTCATGGATTTTTTTGGCAAAAATGACACCTTTGACAAGCTTGATATTTAGTTTGAATAGCAGAGGCGAGTAACCTGAGTGATCGTTACAATTAACTGGTACAAAATTTGCCAGTTTGGCTAGACTGACTGGAAGTAAACAATGGAAGATTAAGGGACAGGGTGGCGAGAAAAAAAGGTTGACGTTTGAAATATCATCCTATACTATCTTTTAGCTTTGCTGAAAACGTTGAGGTCTTTCTTTCTTTCGAGATAGTACTTTAGTGTTTGTTTGTTTGTTTGTTTGTTTGTTTTGACAGTCTGGGTGAATGGATTTTGAGGATCCGGCCCCAAGGCTAACCGCTAACTCTTTAAATGTTTTGAGATAAGTCAGACACATAGTCTGTTTGCTCTACCCCTTCGGAACTGAAGAGTTCACCAATGGTTGGTTCCCGAAGAAACCTTAGTAGACTCGGTAGGTCCATGGGGATGAAGCAGTACTTTAGTGATAAGAAGTGCTATGAATGTGACATAAAAATGATTGGTTTGCATTTTGATTGAAGCAAGCCCATGTAAGATGTCAAATTGATTGATCTAGCATTTAAACCTCATTATGATGGTCTTGGTTTTTCACACCTAAAACATAGGAAAGCCTAAGTTTTTAACATACTGTACAATGGCTAACTAGGGAATCGTAAGTCTAACATAGTTTTTGAAAATAAACTTCAATGCCATTTCCGATGCATTTTTGGACTAAGAGGAGAAATTGGAAGCCTGCCAAATCCCATTTAAATTATGATTTACCTGATGACACGGCTAGGCATGGGCAAAGAGTGCAAAACAGCAAAGCCTTTCATAGAATTCATAGAAAAAAAGCAAAACAAATAGGCCTGAAAGTATAACAAAGGCGAAAGTTAAACAAATGTTGCGAATAGAATCAACAACAAAGGCTTTGATTTCTGGAAGGAATGACCAAGATCCAATGGCCTTGCACAGGATCAATACTTTTCCTATTGGTTTGTTTTTTTCACAGACTTTTCTAACCGCTGGAGGTAATTAATCCCAATTAATATTAAGATGAAAGGTTATAAATGGTAAATTTGTTACCTTTCAATCTTTATTTGATATTTGGTCTACCAACAAGTTTGAGTTGGCAGACCGGGCTAGTCCTTAAATGTAGGGTTGATCTAGAATGTTACTTAAAGATTTATCCTATTCTGGATCAATGAGGCCTACGTATTCCCTACAAAAATAAGAGGGAGTTAAATCATGAAAGAGCCAGAGAAAGAAGAAGAAGCGGGCTTCATTGTTCGAACCAACCTAGATTCTCGAGGGCTTGAAGGTGCTCTCGAAATGCAGATTAAGTCCCTACGGTTACTAGAATTGCCCCTAAAACCTGGGTTGGGACAAAGCTCATAGATACTTTTGAATACGTACAGTATCAGGTACCTTGCATACCTTCTCTGAGTACTGTACAGTCCCAACTTTTTTAGTCTCTCCCAATACGAGAGCTCTCTCATTCCTGTGATGTTCCTTGTGAAATATCTTTGGACTTTTTCGACCTTTCGCAAACCCGCTGAACTCAATGGAGCCCAAATGGGAGGGGCATATTCAAGATGTGGTTGAACAATCGACTTGTACAGAGTTAGGATCGTGATGCTGTCTCTGGACTTAAACGTGCGATATATCCAACCACACATTTGAAAAGCTTTACCCACCTTCAATTGGATATGCTCATCGAACTTTCCATTACTTTGGAGGACTACACCTAAACCTTTTTTAGATGAGACCTGGTCAATGCTTTATTATCTACGAGTGGAGTATACCCGAAGGTCATTGAGCGGAATTTCATTTCGTTCAAGGCCATGTTGCTCTCATTAACCAAAGTAGATTCTACTTGGGTATTTTGCCAGGCTACTGGAATCTCGGCCATTCCTAACAGAAAACAACTTTATATTGTCAGTATAAGTGATACTAGCAGTAATACTATGCTTTGAATCAGGGCAACGAATATTATAAAAAGGAGGGGCCCTAAGATGGAGGCCAGGGGAACACCCGACTTGACATCATGTATGTCACTAAGGGATCCATTGACCTTAACAATTTGCTTCCTACCACAAATGATGCTTCTTAAGCAATTAAGAACCTTTGGCCTATAGTTAGTGGGAAGCGACTTATCTCCCCCTTTAAAAATTAGAACAACATAAGCCACCTTCAGAGAACTTGCCCTGATCCAAGATGTAACGCATCAAGTATGAGAAAACAGGAGCAAGAACCTGTGAGCATCTCATCAGAAACTGAGATGTCACACCATCAACACCTGGAGAACTTGAACACCTCAAGTCTCTGATGGCCGCTAAAGCATCTTCATCTGTAACTATAGGATCATCAAATTACTCAATATGATGTTTGTTCTAATGACTAGTCATTAGAACAATGAGCAGTTTCTTCTAAACTCAGAAGTAGGGTTGCTCCTAAACTCTTTATCTCCAAGCAGGTTAGCTATAGTCTCTACATTGCTAATTGCTTCCCCATAAACCTCAAAAGGCCCAACAGGTTGGTTCCTTTTTTTTCTTAGAGTTCGCATAAGAAAAAAAGCCTTCGGATTCGACCTGACCTCCTGAACCACCTTGCTCTCAGTTTGAAACTGGTCATATTCGATGGAGGCCTTAATCTTACCCTGAACTATGTCCAATTTTTTTTGGAGACTACCCACAATTACTGGATTCGAAGTGCTCTTCAGCCTCTTTGGACGATTCTTGTTTCAGAATCGAAACCAGGTCCAGTTCTTCAAGTCTTTCTATAATCAATGGCCAATATTCATCTTTGACCTTGAACTTAGCCAGAACGACCTTTTTGACCGGTTTTACCCTAAAGCACGCCGGCTTTTGAGTTATGGTCGACCCTATCTCAATAAAAATGATGATCTGGCAGATTACTAGGTGTCACATGGACATACTGGATCAGATCAGCGTCATTGGAAAAGACCAAGTCGAGAAAGGCTATTCTCTCTAGTGGCTACACCAGCATGCTGGGAGAAATTGTTCAAGATCGCGAACTCCTCCAGCTTTTCAAACGACTGAGATGTCGATTTCGAAATGAGAATATACCCATCAGGACTAGCCTCCCACTCTACAACGCTAGCCGGAAAATTAAAGTCCCCTACAAAGAAAACTCTCGAGCACACTTCCTTATCCAACTCATTTCCAGTGAATTGGAGAGCTCACATAAGAGAGCTTACTGAACAAGAAGGGGGTCTATACATTGTTACAATGGACAGATCAAGCCTTTGGATATGACAAACTAAGACCTCTACTTCTCCATTCGACATTTGTACATGACTAATGTGCAAATCATTCCTAACATATAGGCATACGCCCCCATGTGGGAATATGGGATTATCAGGGCGTATCCTATCACAACGGAAACAAGTTGAAACCAACTATGGTTAGTTCTTCATCTAAGACCCCTGGCCGAAGCCAGATTTCTGTTATAGAGATGAATGCAATATCTCTCTCTCAACGGCTAGTTCTTCTAAGATCTTAACTTTTGTGCTGTCTTTTTTAGAAATCAGACAATGCACGTTCAAATATAGCCCCTTTACGGGCTTCTCTTTTGACGAACCAAGTTCACAAGATCTTGGACCATCCTCTCAGCCGTAAAAAATCCCTCTTATCAACAAAAGCTACGTTCTACTGGAGGCAAAGCATGAGCTAATCGGAAGGTTGGGTTTGAGGAATGGGTTGGGCAGCTACATTAGAATAGGAACGAATTTTGGAATAGGGGTTGGGCAAGGAATATTAGGAGAGAATGTTTATAGGAATAGGGGTGGATTGGGTATTTGAAGGAAGAGGAGGGAATTGGGAGAGGGTGGGGTAGGAGGAGAGGGAGGAGGAAGCTAAATGGGGTAAGGGAGGGGGTGGGGCCGGATTAGGTTTAGGGATAGGTCAGCTCTGAAAGTACGGAATTGAACTAATCTATTTCTCGCCTTTCTTTGCGTCCCAACTACATGGACAAAGGTGCACCGTGTACATAAAAGCACGTCTTAACTCTCATGACTGATCGGCACATGTATGGATGAAAAAAAAGGGAGATCTACATCGATCATCCCTTCTTCCCATTGTACTTCTCAAGGCCGAACTTCAGAAGCTTTTGACACCATTTAGGGTGGTCAAACTGACAGCCTTTTCCTTCTTGAGGACAATGATATAGGGCTTATTGACTACTGAAGGATCCTTCACTGTCAAGACCAAGTCTTACCATTGTTTAGCCTTTTTATTGACTTTTCCAAAAATAGCTTCCATCATGAATGCAGAGTAACTAAGGGCAAAAAATGATTAGGTTTTAAAGTAATTACGTCTTGCCAAGAGGCCGTGAAAAAACAAACTTGATTCAGTGAATAAATGGCAATTCCCATTTTTTATTCACCGACACACAAACACCATGAACACTACATGATCAGACGTGCATATTGATAAAAGTAAGGGATTATATCATATTTGTTTTTATATTTATTTTCAGGATTTTATTCAATTATTTGTACAAAATCAAGAAGATTATGCTCAATTACTGGTTCAAAATATAGAAGATTTCATTAAAGTTGAGAATTATATTTCATCATTGGACAAAAAGTAAAGGATTACGTTCATTAACAGAAAGAAGGGCATTATGATTACGTTACTTCTTTGTTTCAGTTGTGGAGATCTTTAATATGCCTTAGAATTTAAAGGATTATGTTCAATCATTTTGATAAAAAATCTGAAGGATTATGCCAATTATTTGAATAAAATAGAGGATCGCGTTCTTTACTTTTCCATACTTTCTGTCTTCGGACTTACGGCGACCATTCACGACCCCTTCTGTGATTCAAAACCCATGTGGATCAGTATTTGTCCAAAATTCCTGACCAACCGTATGTCCAGGGGCTTCTTCCACAGGCGGGTGGGCAATTTTGAGAATTAGCGTGACTTTTGGACACCCAAGTGGACAAAAGTGTCCAAAAGTGGGACAAAAGTGTCCAAAAGTTATATGTCCCTTTTGCTCCACTCTCTTGTCCACTTTTGTCCACTTTTGTCCACTTTTGTCCACTTTTGTCCACCCTTATTTTTGGACACTTTTGGACACTTTTGGACAGGGGTGGACAAAAGTGTCCAAAAATGAAATGCCCACCCTGTCCACAGGCCAATACCAACTCGTTGGTAGATAAACATTTCATTTTTGTCCTTGACCATTTCTTGTTATTATTTCTTAATGTTTTTATACATTCAGACCTGGAAGTTTTTACATTGAATAATATTCTTTGTATCGGTTACAAAATCCACGAACTTTGCAGTTACAAAAAAATACTGTAGAGAATATTGATATTTTCAATTACTTGAACAATTGAAGAAGGTTACGTTTATTGTTTGTATGATGTACAAAAGGACGAGGATGAAGGTATGTTCGATTAACTTAGTTTTTGGGCTTTTGGGGGGATTTTGGCTCAGTGGTAGTATGTATAACACAGCCAATACGTTCTAGAGAGAATGAAAATGAACATTGAAGGTGCCCCCGAAACGCACGTCTGTAGTCTCTCCCAAAACGAGAGCTCTTTTATTTATGTGATGTTTCTAGCAAAACATTTTTGGACCTACTCGACCTACTGCAAACCTGCTTCAATGACTAAAGTCCAAATAAGCGAACCATACATATTCAAGATATGGCTGAATAGTTGATATCTTCACAATTAGCATCGTAATACTAGCTCTGGACTTAAACGTGTGATATAACCAATGGCACGTTTGAAACGTTTTACCAACCTTCTATTGGCTATGTTCATCGAACTTTCCATTACCTTGGAGGGCTACCCTATAATAGATTGCTGAATATCTTTATCTCCACTATCCACGATTGTTCATTTCATTCATCAATTGAAATTTCCCAGTACCAAACCTCTCATTTTCTACTCAATATTGGAATGCAAGAATTTGGCATTTCTTGATACGCTAGAACTGTAGGTCGTACTAATCGGTTTTGCCAACAGCTACCCAAACTTGGCCACTTCTCTAGGGCCCCGGCCAAAGCCAGTGTCAGGCATGAATTGCTCCAATCATTCACGGATTTGGGTCATGGCTTTGGCCCTCATTGTCCTTCCTGTCACTCAAGGCTTCAAAATCCCGTTGGAGCATTACTCTTGTCCTGAGGACGTGCCTCATTGTCACGACAATGACGTTGAGGGACGTAATCCGTTCATGACCATGGATAATCGGCTACCACAAGAGTATGACCCGCTTTTCTTGGGGGTGCTTCGCTCCTACGTGGACGCCCTGTTGGAACCCCTTGAGCAACGGGATTCCCAGGAACTGCGCCCAATTCATCCGTCTTTGCCGGCATTTTGTGGACGCGCCCCATTGGGCCATGCGTTGTCGGTTCAGCGCATTGTGGGCGGGGAAGAGGCGAAAACCGGCCAGTTCCCTTGGCAAGCCCAACTTTTGGTGCGGAAGCCGCAAAAAAATAACCGCCTATACTTCCAATGCGGGGCCACATTAATATCAGACGAGCTTCTCATTACTGCCTCACATTGTATCAAGGTTATCGACGCCTCCTTGTACACGGTAATATTAGGCAAGCATGGCTACGATTCCGCACCCGCTTGTGATGAGCAGCGTTTTGAGGTGCGAAAAATTGTCGTGCACCCACAATTCAACAAACGCACCTTGCTCAATGATATCACATTGCTTTGGATTCGCACGCCATGGAATCAAACGGCGCGCTACACGGAGTACATTCAGCCCGCCTGCCTACCTGATGCCGATGATCGCGACTTATACGAAGCCGGAAGTGTGGGCCAAGTGTCTGGTTGGGGTCTCATGGACGAATCCGACCGGACCTCGGCTGCTCACTTCCTGCAACACGTGGGTGTTCCCATAACCACCCATACTGTCTGCAGCAAATCCTACCAACACCGGGTGGTTATCAACGCGGAAAAGCAGTTCTGCGCTGGTAATGATAAAAAGCAAGATGCGTGTGCAGGCGACAGTGGAGGGCCATTTGTGCGCATAGTTGGGGGTCGCATTACATTGGTGGGTGTGGTTAGTTTCGGCGTAGGGTGCGGTCGCCAAGAGTACCCAGGCGTCTATGTCAAAGTGCAAGGTTTCCTGGGCTGGATTAGATCCGAAATTCAGAAAGACTTGGAGGAACGGCATCCAACTCTATCCACGACCACTACCACAACCACTACCACAACCACTACCACAACCACTACCACAACCACTACCGCTAGAACAACGACTTTCACCACAACTACTACTACTACTACTACTACTGATACCACTACCACTACCACCACAACAACCACGTCCCCACCGGACGAAGAATCCGACGTGGAAGAAGTGGGTCCTATCTGTGCCGGGGCGTTCAAGTACATCGGCTGTGAAATAGGTCAAAAGATCCAAATTGTGTCGGCTTTTTATGGCCGCAAGGATGCCAACACGTGCTCTGGGGGCTCAGCCCGTTCGTCATTCCAGTCGTTTGCCGCTTACAATTGCCAATTGGAAAACGTGCGGTTCTACGTTGACAAACAATGCAACGGCAAGACGGGATGTTGGTTTTACCACGGCTTGTTCCGCGAAGATCCCTGCCCTTATCTCAGCAAGTACGCCATCATCTCGTTCCGGTGTGTAGATCAAGCCACCGTCATGTGATACAATTTTAGCCCTGTCCCTGACTCCTATAAACCATTTATGAAGAGCGAATAGAACTTTGTACTGTGCATTGTCGTCACCCTGATTCAGACTCGTGTTTGTTGTTTATTACCGACGTGACCAAATCCAGCTCGTACGAACTAGATTGGCCGCTGTTTGATCACTTATGGGAAATGTAGCTTTTTGAGTCACTATAAAAAAGTCTTTAACGCAGAGTTCCATTTATTTTAACTTTCTCGATCCATTTTGGTACTTTTCAAACAGTGAGCTTCAATAGCTGAACTTCTTAGCAATATCTTCCTATTTCGTGATTATCATTATTACTCAAATATATTTACTTACGCTTAAACTGATGTAATGGCGTTACTAATCCCAGTTACTTTTTGAAAATCTGGAAAGGTAAAAATTTCACTTGCAACATTTTAAGCATCTGGCAACCCGAAAGGTCTTCTTGGCCGAATTATTACAATTATTGACAAGTGAGATGCATCACGTCGAGCAAGTGTCTACCAAAATAATTAGTACAATTTCGTTACTTGTGATATCGTTAATACTGCCCCGGCCAGTTAATTACTCACTCCCGTAGCTCATGTTATACCCACGAAACACCTTCCTGTCTCGACCCTCTGCTTCGTGTAATTGACCGATTTTGGAGAACCCCATTCAGGTCACCCTGTTTGTTGTTTTCATTCGTCAATGTTGGGTCAACGTGCGTGGATGAGTGGATGAGTGGATAGATGGTGGTGTTCGAGGAGTGTAATAAGTAACACTCGCCGCCGAGCTTGAGAGACCTTGCCTCAGACTTTGGGTCTTGTCTCTTGCCATACACGATGAATCCCTTTTCGAAGATCACTACTGAGCCTCCGGACCCTAGTGCTGAGGCGGGAGAGCCTGGTGAGTCCAGGGAGCCAGGGGAAAGCTCGGTCACGACGCCGGCTACCAACGGCCCACCGGCCGCCAAAACCCCGGTGTCGCTCCTGCAAGAGCTCTATGTGCGTAAGGGTCTAACGCCTATCTACGACCTGGTCCAAATCGAAGGCGCTGTCCACGAGCCCACCTTCAAATATCGCGTCGTGGTGGGCGAGTTCATGGCCACGGGCACGGGTCAGAGCAAGAAGAAAGCCAAACACGCGGCGGCCAAGTCCGTTTTAGAGAAGATTCGGGCGGTGCAAGTCAAGGCGGGTCAGAAGTCACCGGCGGCCATCACGGACCGCACCTCTCCGGCTGAGGCCTTGAAAGGGGCCTTGTTGCCCGCCTCGGCCGTGTCGGCCGCTCAATTGCCGGATTTGAATGCTAGTGTCTTGCTCTCGCCCTACGATGACGGCATTGAGGGCAACCCCGTGGGCGAGCTCCAGGAATTGTGTATGAATCGACGGATGCAGCCTCCGGCATATGAGGTCAGCATGCAGGAGGGTCAGCCGCATGAGCGGAAATTTATTCTGGCGTGTTCCGTGGGCAAATTGGAGGAGACGGGCTCGGGCAAGAGCAAGAAATTGGCCAAGCGACAAGCCGCCCACAAGATGTTGCAACGCCTCCGAGCTCAACCCGTGGATAAGGACGACCAGTTTCAAACCCTGGATGATGACGATCTGGCCGTGGGGATCGCTCAACGCATGAAAGACCTCAAGTTGCATGGGGATATCTTTTTTCGGACCCCGGTGAACAAGGTCAACTCCAAGCTGGTCGAGTTGCAGAACAAGACGTTGGACGAGTTGAAGGCCCAACCCATAGAGTTGTTGACGGAGATTGCCGACGAATACGAGTTCACGGTCACGTTTATTGACATCGATGAGAAATCCAAGGATGACAAGTTCCATTGCTTGGTCCAGATGTCCACTGTACCCGTTGCCGTTTGCTACGGCATTGGCGAGACCCCCACCGAAGCTCAGGCCAACTGCGCCTTCAATGGACTCGAGTATCTGCGGATAATGACGGGCGAATAAAGAAAGTACCATGCCTGCCTGTACTTTGTCATCATCACATTCACCCATGCTATTTAACTATCATACAACACTTAAGTGTTAGTCACGAATTTTGATCAGCTCCATCAATGTATTGTACACTGCTCATTTTCCCGAGGATTAAATCATCTCATAACCCATGTCGAAAGAAGAAACTAGGCGTAATTGAACTTCTTTTATGTCACTCTCTCAGAAACTCGCTGACTCAACATGCCGAAAGCTCACCCCTTAAGTGCCAGTGAGGCTGAAGAGGACGACGAGGCACCACCTCGAATCAAATCCAAGGGGTCCACGGCCTTGACTTCGTTGGAGGAACTTACCAATCAGGAGCAGAACGATGTGTGGTTGGTCCGAATCCCCAGCTCTGTAAGTCTTGCCATCAAATCTAATGTATAAGCTGCATCGAAAGGTTAAGAAACCCAGCAATTATCAAGTCTGTTACGAAAACGAAAATGTGGTGTTGATCTAGGGAGGATCATTTGCACCACTAAGCCGGTTTAGTTTCGTCTTTATAATTTTTTTTTAATTACTAAATCCTTCGTATTCTCAACCGTAGTGGTTAACCTCATTGTTTATTGTTTATAATGGCTTTTTTTATCCATCATGATTTTGCAATCTGTTTGATGTTTGGACATTTCATTGGCACTTCTTAAGATCATCATGCTTATATAACCCTATAGCTTATTTTCACCTTTCTGATTTTCATCATTATAGATCAAACCGGATTCTTTGCACGATCAACTTCTTTTGCAAAATGGAGAGGTAAAATTAGAGAGGAAAGGTGCCAAGTTCGTCAACAAGACCTCGAAGAAGAAGTCATCTGTGAATGTGGTGACCTTGAACTGGAAAGGTCTGCCCGTTTTAACCAATGTCCCTCTTCGTGGCGAGGTTACCTTCAATGAAGAGGTGGAATTTGAGCCCGATTTCAGCTGCCAGCGAATTCCCAATCCAAAAGAGGTTGTCCAGCCTTCGATCATAAAGGAAAGGCACCCTCTTTTCGGATTTCAAAGTCCACCAGATGTTCATACGGAAGAAGAAGAATTGATCGAGAACGCCGCTACAGAGCCGTCGGCTTCCCCCAAGAAATATAAACGAAAATCGAAATCGAAAACCATCACTGAGATCACTCCCAAGGAAGAGTCCAAACGCAAGAAGAAGAAGCTCCATTGATGCATGAATAATTACATGATCATCGTAAGTTTATTCGAATAGTATCACAGATTGATTGTTGATGTCAAAATACAGTGATCAACGTTTATTGGCCGGCAAACGGATATTGCTAGAATAATTAACTGAGTTCAAAATTCGATGGCGTACAAGACAGAACATGACTGACCTTTAAGGATTGAAACCAAGTCAAATGGTTTTTTTTTTCAGCCTTTGGTGCCAAAGTTCAATAAGTAGTGAACAACTATTGTTTACAAATCTTGTTCATGTGGATAAGCGTTGTTGAGCTACACCTGGACAAAGACGACCTCCTTGAACAACCCCTACACATTTGGAAACTTTGAGACAAGCAGGACTTTATTAAGACTTTGATCAAGGAGGATGCTTATTAGGACCGTGTCAGACATTGCTTCAGCTATTGGCATGTCAGTTGGCCCTACCCAGCTTATTCTTCATGAGGATCTTGGCCTTTCAAAGACAGTTACCAGATGGGCCCCTCGCCTCCTCACATTTGAGCACAAACAACTTGAGATGGCAAGGGATTTCATCAAGCACTCATTCAAGCAAGAAATGGCCTTTGCCACAGACAGGCCAATGTCTGAAGCAATGTCTCAAACAGTCTTACAAGCATCCTCATTGATCAAAGTCTTTATGACAGCAATGTTCTTGACTGTCTAGGGACTGGGCATTGGATGTTTCCCTCTGTGGCTCTCGAGATCTTCACGACCCTCTTTGACTTTCCTGTGAGGAGCAAACACTCTCGAACAACTTAGGGATGCTTCCCCAGAACCTTTTATTTGAAGGTTGTGAGCCTCAGTCGTAGCTTTTCTGGCCAAGGCGCAAGCCCTGATAAGTCTCCACTGCTCTCCATGATTTCAAACCTGTAGGGGTTTTAAGGGGGAGAAATTTGTCAAGACGTAGCTCAACAGTGCTTATCCACATGAACAAGATTTGTAAACAATAGTTGTTCACTACTTATTGAACTTTGGACCAAAGTTTAGAAGCAAACATCAAATTTTCGTAGGGAGCATGTAGGTGTTCATCCAGGAGCAGGATTTAAATCGGACTTGGATAAGTTTTTGACTAAAATTCTTGATCAACCCTATATTCAAGGCCTAGCCAGATCTGCCAACGCTGACTCGTTGGTCGATCAAATAATATAAAGTAAAAGTTATGTAAATTTGATAATTTATCGTCTTGAACTGCTGGGAATCCCATTCCCAGTAGCGGTAAGGAAGTCCACAAAAGAAGAAAAAAATCATTTGACTTTGTTTCAAGCCTAGGAGTTCAAAACGGTGCTGACTCGAACGCCCCTCGTAAATCTTTCTTGGACGAAACCTGCTCAATATTTTTGCCTTAAATTGCCTCCATTATCTACAAGTGGAGTATTCTAAGACGTTGAACAAAAGGTCATTGAGCAGAATATCATTCCGTTCAAGGCTCTCGTTAACTCGAGAGTAGATTCTAGGTGCCTCGCCAGGCTACTAGAATCTTGACTATTCCTACCGGAAACTAACTTTGTGTCGTCAGCGTCAGAAAAGAGACCGGCATTAATATCAAGCTTTTGAAGCGGGGCAATGAATATTACAAGTATAGTTGTATTGAAATCGAATAACTTTTTTCAACCCTTTCCCGACTATTTAGGATCAGTTCGACTTTTTTTAAACCTTTTTGCCGTTTTCACATTTTTCGTCCATTTCTTGCGTTTATTCTATTTTCGTTTGACCTCTCCTGCTTCCTTCTACTACTGATGAGACGATGCGAACCTTTTTAAGCCTGATATCTTTTGATACAAGGCTTAGACTAAAACTGCCTGAAAGTGGCCATGACGCCGATAGATGTCAGAAAGCGACAAATCCAGCGTTCAAAGGTGCCCACTATTATATTCCCCGATTTTTTGTTTCGTTATTTTACGCCATAAAACCAACGGCCATTTCTTTTGATGCGGTCTAAAAGTTTCAATTCGAATTACGTCTTTTTGACAACAAGTCATCTGTTGATTCATGACCAGGCTCTGATTTCCTCTTGTCTAATGTGCAGTCTTATGGTACGTCTACACGACAAATAATTCGGCAAATAATTAGCCATTTCACGAACATTGTTGGCCATATCAAAAAGATTTATCGGTTTGAACATGTTCAAAAATTGTTTGCCAAATAGAAAATGTTTTGGTGGGTCTACACGAGAAACATTTTGTCACAAAGTTTGCCTAAAAATTTCGGAAATGTTTGGTATTTAAATTCTCGGTCTTCCCAATGTTCATTATACTATCATCTTGTTTACTGTGCATAACAAAAATATTGAATGGATTCAAGACCCATTAGGAAATGATACGATGACTTGCAAGTTCATCTGATTAGAAATCGAAATCAAAATATTTGTCAAACTATTTTGATCGGATAGTTTCACGTGTGGACGCCTCAGAGAAGAGTTGTTTGTCAAATACCAAACATGTTGGTGCATCTACACGAGAAACATTTTGTCACAAAGTTTGCCTAACAATTTCGGAAATGTTTGGTAATTGACAAATAGCTTTTCTTGAAATTTGAAAAAAAACCGACGGGCACAAGCATGATGAGAATGTTTCTCTTTCCAACAACGTCCTGTTTTGCCAATTTCATTCTGTGCGTTCATATGTTGACTAAAACCGATTACTACTTGAAGGCATTTTTTGCCTCTTTCTCTGGACTATGCAATAAACAGGACATAAAATGAACAACAATTAATCCATTTTTCTTCACTATAAATCGGCATGGATCAAGTGAGTTAAGTTCCATAGTTACTGAAAATGGACACCTTAGTTTGCATGGCTGTCGGGGATGCTGGTCATGAAACATTTTCTATTTGGCAAACAAAAACCATCATAATTAGATCATACCTGTATCATGTATCATGGGCATGAATATATATGAGAGATTATCTTGTTCTCAACAAATGCAAAACTTAATGAGAATATTCTTTTGCTCCCATTGAATGATACCATCACCTAAAAGAAATTTATGTTTAGAGTCCTGCTGTAGCAGAATAAAATGTTTTGTCTTTAATTGCATTTATTAAACACCTCGTTAGGGCCAAGGCAATTTTTAGTTGCTATGTGACACGAGAATCAGAATCTAGATTGGTCAATACGTCGATTGGTTTATCCATGGAGTCCATGGTTTAGTCCAAAGACCACTGAAAATTATGGACGCATCTCGATCTCGATCTGACCAAGACAGTCGTCAGGGCTGCACCATTAGTCTTGTCATGTTGGAGGTTCGTCCTGTCCATAGCTTTTTTGAAGCTCAAGAAAACGCAATTTTCAACATATGCCTAGCAGCCCTGATAACTTGACTAACAAATCGGACCAAAGTTTCTACAAACAGCCAAAATTTAATTGCAGCTCGGACTTGGGCCAGCTCGGATTTGACCCAACTCAGATTTGGCTCAAAATATCAAGCCAGCTCAGCTCAAAACCTGTTCTTTTTTTGGCCCAGCCCAACTCGTGAGCTGAAAACTGTCAACCTAGCTCAGCTCAAAAGGAGCCACCTTCCTCTTACCTCAACCAGGGACGGCCCTGGCTCAGCCCATTCAGAAAATTCTTGCCTCATTAGTCATTACATCTCTACTGCGGGAGTGCGGGGTAAAGCGCTGGATTACAAAGTGCCGCCATGATATCAGGCCAAATCGGCCCCGTATAGTCAGGATAGACCAAAACTGCTGATTACAAAGGCAAACGCTGACCCAAAGCACAAGCTAAATATGATGGTACCTAGTACAGTGACAAAGTGTTTGCCATTATTTCTTGACTTCTAATATCTATATTCTAATATATTCTATATTCTATATGACCAAGAGTCGCAATAAAAGATTATAATTATCATTATAGTCATCAGAAATAAAAAAATAGGAATTTTGCAAAATTTGAACCTTGTGTTTTAGCACAAATTACTGCATTAAACCGCTTATATCCTAATAACACAAAATAAATGGATAATACATACACTTGAAAATAACACAATACCTTCAAAATTGTATTTGGCATATATTAGGGGCAACTTTAGTTTGTATATTCAAATTAATCAAAATCAACATATTTCAGACACATGCATACATTTAAAAGTTGAGTTTAGATTAATAAATGGTTTAAATGAAAAACTTGAGTTCTTCTTGTCTAAATATATCTCAAAGGAATTAGCAAAGAAAATGAAATATTCCATTCAACAAAACCAATTTACAATGTTTCTTTCTGCTACAACAAAAATGAAAAAATAAATGACTATTTTACAAGCTATGTAAAACTTGCAAATTAAGGTTATTTTGTTATCATTATCAAACATGCTGATCATAATTGTCTTAAGTGTCCTCTCAATTTTCTTACAATAAACCACAACACCAATCTTATTTTAATTTAAAAACAAAAAATATTGCCACTCAAATAAAAAAGGGCCAAGTAAGCAGGAAAGGTATCCACATAAAATGCAAAATTTGGAACTGTACTGATACAAAATGAAATTTTGATACAATTTTTCAACTCTAATAGCTCTTTTACACTTTTCAATGTTAAAGAGGAAAAATATAACAATTGTTTAGAACTTTGTTCTATTGTCAAGCCCTTATTTTAGAACGATTGATGTGTTAAGTTTTCAAAAATGTTGTTACTAAATATTGAATAATAATATAATTGAATATACTAGTTTGAGCTTATTCAAAACTAACTTTCCAAACATAATCTAGAAGAGCACATCAAAAGGATTATTTAGCTTATCATTTTTGTCACTATGGCGAACTGTTGGATGTGTTTGCCCAACTAACTGATGGTTGGACCAAAAGTTTCAATGTCTTTTATGATGAAGCTAGCACTCAATAAGTCTTTTGCATAGCTCTCTGTCTCTTGTTCAATGTACAGTTGCTCCTACTTTTTTGGGTCACAATCTAGCAATGGCAAATCTCCTAGATGGCGATTACATCAGATGGCGCCACTTTGTAATCCAGCATTTGGATGCGGGATGGAAGTTGGCTGGGCGCCGGCCAAACTTGAGTGACCGGCAATATAGTGAACGAACCCCATCGTGGTAACATCGTAACATTCAGGCTCCAGGGGCCTGCTTAAGTCTAACTCATTTTCTTCGGTAATCGAGACTCGAGGTTGCGTCATTCATGAATGGGACATTGCGTTCCAAAATAGGCTTTCAGAGTGCAGGATTTGACATCAACTTGGGCAACATTTTAAGGAATCAACGATTGAGAGTGCTAGGCACAAAATCAATGAATTCTGTTGCATTTTCCATGAACTGGTCATTATGACACTTTGACTAGCTCATGTGGACTAAATTGTGCCTAACATAACATCCAAATTTTGACAATCTGAATCTGAGGACTGCTTTTCAATCTGACTGACTCTGAATCCAAACACTTCTGTCCTATTCAAATTCAAATCAAAAACAAAAGCAAAGAGTATTGCTTAATCCAATTCTGAGATTTTTTTGATGAATTCAACTATAGTTTGATTCTTTGTTTTGCTTAATCCAACTCAAATCAATTTTGATTCACCCAATTGACTTAGTAATAGGGATCACATTACCTGTAGTGGTCAGAAATTCCATAAAAAAACGAACCAACAAATAAATAATTTGATCCCCACTACTATATAGGTATATATGTAGCTTTAACAAATGAGCAATTTTCAACTACTTTTTAAAAAATATTTTTTTCGCTACTTAAATACAAAAAGTACATGTAGGAGCACAAAAGTTTTGTATCTGGTTTTTTGGTATCTCTTCTGTTTCAAAAAGTACGTCAGTGACCTCCCAAAATTTGTGCTGATATCATCAGACAGCTACTACTTCAATGTCTCAATAGGAGTGCAGTTTTTGCAACCTTGTCTACAGTACAATTTACTTTGTTTTAAATTATATGTCAAAGGTTAGAGCTGGCCACGCTTTGACACTACTGCAAAACCTTAAACTATGATTGAAGTTTAATATCTTAGGTTTAGTCCCCTTTTCCACTGAGAACCTTTTTTTGGATCTTGTGCATAATGCTAGTTACAGTGTGATTATGACCAGCTCATGGACCTGGCAGTTGAGTTCATCTAACTATGTGATTAGAACTTGCCACCATTGATCCCTTAGAGAGTTGCCAATGTTTAATTCAAATTCTGTAAGTACTTTGAAATCTAGTTATGAACGTAGTTTCCCATTCATGAATAACGAAACCTCGGGTCTCGATTACCGAAGAAAATGAGTTAGACTGCTTAAGGGGTAACTGTCGGCAGCTGATCTCAACTCGGCGTGTTCTTTCAATCCCATACACAAATCAACACTCCCCCACCTATCTCGACATATTCAGTAGCGATGGCTTCTCAAAATGATACGAATTTTCTTGGAGATAAAGACTGGAAATCGTTTAACATAAGGTACGTTTGAAAGATCCCCGGTAATATAGACAAGTAGTATCCCAATATTTTGTGTTTAGGACTTTTTCTGTCACGAGTGGCCGGTCTGTTGGTGAAATAGTTAATGTGGCAATGGAAATTCAGGAAAAGGCAAGACGTGAAGTAGTTATAACCAACACTGAAAATATGGATGTCTCGTTTCATTCACGTCTGGAGAGAGCAACAGATATCACTGTGCTAAAACGCCTTTTGGGAGATATACGACAACAGCAAGCAGCTCTCCAACAACAGCAAGCAGCTCTCCAACAACAGCAAGCAGCTCTCCAACAACAGCAAGGAGCTCTCCTACAACAGCAAGGAGCTCTCCTACAGCAGCAAGGCAAAGTTATAGACAAGATGTGCTCACATATCCCGACAGGAGATCTTATCGAAGAGTGATGTTGGCAAAATAAACATGGTTTGTTTTTTTATAAGATCATACTCTCCAAAATTTCAGTACTCTTATAATAAAGATATAAAATCTTAGTAAATGATCTTCATTATCATAAGTTTATTCGAATACTATCACAGATTAATTGTTGATGTCAAAATACAGTGATCAACGTTCATTGGCCGGCAAACGGATGTTACTAGAATAATTAACTGAGTTCAAAACCAGCCCCCGATTCGATGGCGTACAACAATTTGGTCCGTAATGTCTCTTCGTCTTTAAACTCGGGCAGCTTCAGGAGATTCATGCACGTGCTTGCGGTAGGAAGTCGTTCGGACTCGTGTCCCACATTTTGTATGGCAAACGGAGGCTCCAATTCCTGTGATAGACAGGATAGGTAACGAGTGACCATGCTACTCTTTGCACTAAGCAACTCAATTTGGACAATGGTCCTGCCAAAATGTTCATGGAGCAATGAGTGGATCTCAACTAAGAGTTAAGTTATGTACACAGTATCGTCATCTCTAAGAGGTGAACAGATCAAGAATATACCTTGAATCCGAGTAAAGGTGGTCTCGAGCAACTGGTAACGAATTTGAGCAAGCATCTCTTTTGCGGTTCAGTGAGGCCCTTGACCACTCTCCAAAATATCTGAATTGTGGGATGATCTTCGTCGAAACCGTTACCGTATTTGGTACATCGCGCCAAATCGTCCACATTGATCTCGTGCTCGGCGCCTGAGATCAGGGTCTGCAGTTCACGATAACTGAACATTCTCAACCAATCTAGGTTAATCACATCGCTTAACCCTTGTCTAAATTAGGGATTTAAGAAATTTATAACTATTTGATGCAATCAGAAATTTGTTGTTTCTCGCCGAACCTGAAAGCGTTGCATTGAGCTCGGATTTGTCGGTTGAGTTTGTAGTCAGCCACCAAATGGATGTACTCGATGCGATTCTCGTTGTTGACGGGCGTGTCCGCTCCACCTGGTCTCAATTCGTGGACAGAGGTTTTGCCCACTTCCTCGGAGACCATTGTGAAATCCAAACCCAGGTCTAAAACATCGCCTTCATAAGTCTGCAAATTAAAAATGCTCTATTGGTAAAAAATGTGTCTGCCCTTCAAATGAGTCATGGGTTTGTTGGGCCTGACATTGCTTCACCGCTTTTGAGGCCCATGCAACCGAGTTTAAGCGGTTTTTTCTCGATTTCGTCAAGGCAAATCATTCTAAAATACCATAGGTCAAATTTGCTCTAGCCTTTTTCAGGTCTCGTGCGCACCCTGTACTCCATGCATAGAAATTATCTGTGAGGAGATGTTACTCTGCCCCCCTCTAAATGTAAACAATGATAAAAGCTGGCTCTGGGAGGCACAACAAGATGGGTAGTGTACTGAATTTGTAAGGAAGCCTTTGCCGTTTGGGCCCTTTCTCAAGAACGGCTATGTCTAGAAACAATAACTAACACAATTAAATTTTGAAATTGTTTGAGCTTAAGCTTATGTTTTGCATCATAAGCGATTTTTGGTATCTATGTTAGAATATTTGACGTGTAAACGTGACTTTCCAGACTTTTCGTGATTATTACTTGCACTGTCGCCTACAGTGCAGGGTCGAGTCCGGACTTGAATCCAAGTGCACCCAAGACTTTGCCTTCATTTTGCAGAAAATGGCCGGACTCGTCAAAATAAAAAGAAAATAAATCACTTCTTGGTTTATATTTCGCAAAATGAGTCTTTTTGTTTGACTTGAGTCCAGTAAAAGACTCAAGTCCTCTGCTAGACTCAAGTCCTCTGCTAGACTCAAGTCTTTTGCCGGACTCGGGCCTGGCAAAAAGTCAATGGACAAGAGCAAGTACAACGTCGATTAAAAGAAACAAATGGAAACGAATGGAAAATAGTCCGGCAATTGACAGGACGTGCCTAAAAAACTAGGTGTAATCAGAGACGCTTTTAAATTTAAAACGGTAACAGAACAACAAGTTGAGGAGGCCATGAACGATTGCAAGAGCTCTTAGTGTCCCGACGTTTATGGTATCGCTCCCAATTTTCCAAAAATTGCTCCACATGCTCTGAGAACACCTTTGACTTGGTTCATAAATAGCATCATGGGAGGTTTGATCCCAAAATGCTGGAAATCAGCAAGAATTCTGCTCAGCAAAGGTCGGGCCCAAAGAGCCTGAAAGAAAATTATCGACTCATCTGCATTCCGTCTTTGTTCAGCAAGCTTTTGAGAAGGTCCTGACGGAACAGCTGGTAGCCTATCTCGAGACATGGCAATACGGTTTCCGTGCAAACCTTTCGACGACTCACGCTCTGGCTGCAGGTGACCATGATTGGAGAGAGGCTAGAAATAAAGGTCACCATTGCAGAGTCTTACTCTTTGACCTCAGTGCTTTTCGATGCCCTTGATTCCATCTTATTAATGGGAAAGCTTTGCAAATATGAAGCTGACAGATCTGCAGGAAACCTAATCAGATCGATCTTGTGCGGAAGACAACAAAGCGTAGAATGCAATGGGACCTGTTCTGGTAACTTCAGTTCCAGCGTTGGAAGGCCCCCTAGGATCTGTTCTATCCCCTGTCC
Organism: Tigriopus californicus; assembly: GCF_007210705.1. Classification (NCBI taxonomy): domain Eukaryota; kingdom Metazoa; phylum Arthropoda; class Copepoda; order Harpacticoida; family Harpacticidae; genus Tigriopus; species Tigriopus californicus. Next base: position 3,148,995 of record NC_081441.1, on the reverse strand, counting down.
TCTTTCTTATCATGGTGGCAGATATGCTTGACGAGTGGGCCTCACAGGCGACCGTACTCAGCTATGGAGATGACATCACCATTCACAAACCTCACAGAATCAAAGAGGGAACGCTAGAGGTTTTACAGAATGCAGCTTTATAAGTTCTCCAATTCATGAAGGCGTCCAAGCGTGCTATGAATCCATCTAAATCCCAACTCATGACAATAGGACGGAAAGCGGAAACGGACATACGACTACGGGATGTTATGGTAAAGGAAACGTCAAATGTGGCCTAGCTTGGGATTACGTTCAACATGTCCTTGACTTGGAAGGCCCAGCTAGACAAACTTGACCCTCTCTTAAGGCAACGCAGAGGTATTCTCAGAAGATTGGCACGCCATCTCTCAAGTGATATACTAAGTTCAATGTTTGAGGGAAGTTTTACATCAAAATGGCAATACTGTCTGGCATCGGTTACCAATCTCTACGGAACCCCATACTGAAGCAACTCCACAAGCTCCATCGTTCTTCTATGGAGGCCACGCTGAAATGAGGTCCTCCTCAGAGGACCGGCCAGGTATCTGTCCATCAATTGGCGGCTACATCGATAGCCAACTTAGGCATAGAATACCTGTCCCAATGGAGGTCACACCCTCACAAGCATAAGAATTGCTCAGGTTCAGGGACACAAGGTGACGAGGCAGGGTGAATCCAGAAAATTCCCACCCCAACCCATTGGAGACTCTCTAGTAGCTTACATGGTGGAAGCATTTGAGGACCTCCCATCAGATATTCAAGACGAGCCAAACCAACACATCAGAAAAGCTCGTGTAAAAAGGATTGTGGGGTTTTAAAGTCAAGATGCAGTTTTATAAGAAATAATGGAAAGATGATATTTCTGCCTTTTCAAGGGCGGCGATTTCCTTTAAAAGTATAGATTAGAAGTAAATATTCTAAAAATTTAGGTGACATTTCAAAGTGAAGGGGTCGATGAGGAGAATCATTGTATTCTGCGACCTTCCAAATACACTCAATCAATACGAGTCGACTCTTGCCGGATTCGCCCCAGCACTGATTGTTGGTGACTATTTAAGCAAGCAAGCAATTTTAATCAAAATCTACCGACAGCACACGTGTTATATATTCATATACCATATACCTTTATTCGATAACCTGCATGGTTCCTGAGGACCTTGAATACATTATATCACATCATATCATATTGGGTTAATTTATCGTAATATTCATTTTTTGCAAATTCTTCTAGCGTGGGTATTTTAAGGCGTTTTTAAGTAGAAGTAGAAGCACCTCAACCAAAAGAAGGGTTGACTTGAAAATGAATACGAACTTTTAAACGTTTTTTTCCGGAATATGTGCCAAGGCAACATTATGTTGCTACAAATTTTAAGTTTAATAGGTGTTCGTGAAGGATTGGCCATTTCCAAAATTAGACGTTGAATTGTAAGTTATCAATAAAAACAGCATCTTCTACTTCGACGATTAATGGAAAAATGAGCACTATTTTGGGTTGTTAGAATAATGGAGCTGTCATATGCTTTTAATCTGTTAAATCATAATAAAGTTTGCTCTTTTGTCATGTCATTTCTCATTTTGACTCATGGAGTCATATTGATTGGTCAAATCAACAACTAGCAATCAACTTGTTAGTTTTGGACAAATGTAAGATATTTAATGAAGACTTATGTTGGTATAACAAATATTTATAGTTTTTTATAGATTGTGCTCTTCAAACTTACAATAGTGTAATAAAAACTGATGTCAAATCTTAGAAATAAGACCAGTGCAGTCTAAATAGGAATGAGCACGGTGCTATACAGTATTAGAGTTTTGTTTTAACTTTGGAAATGATTTACCAGAAATTCACGTCATATTTTATGTTTAAAAAAATGTCTATTAATTTCGTACCTGCCACTTTTATGCATCCCTGAACGTAGGGCAGGTCAGACATGGTTTGCAGGAAACGATCTCAACTCGTTTAAAACTAAACAAAGATTTTTTTCTCCAAAGGCGAGACCCGAACCCACGCCCTCTGGGGAACCATGTCGCACCTCTATCGGGTACATAAGACCACTCAGTTACTATGGTTCCGTGTATCTATAGCGTAGAATCGTAGGAGAGCTATGGGCAAAAAGGGTGCAGAGAGCATGAGCTCTGTTCAAAAGAAAAGAAGCCTGAAAGGTTTTCTACGAAGGCGGGATTCGAACCCACGCCCTCTGGGGAACCATGTCGTGCCTCTATCGATTAAATCTCTTTAAGAGTTTGTTGTCCAATGAACTTGCCTTTTGTCGAATGGTTCATGTAATGCCTCTTCTGTCTCTCAGTAGTTCCAATGTTGGAAATAAATTATTTTCTCATTATGCACTTTCCTTGACTTGGCAAACATCTTGTTAAATAACGATAACCATGCATACATAGGAGTAAAAGTACCCTTTCAAGCTTCGACGGAAAGTCATTTTGGCATTTTCCTACCCCCGTAAGTCATAGGGAACAACTTTGATTTTATTGCTTTATGGTATTCTAGCCCTCTCAGTCATACTCATTGTGATATCACTTTCTGGTCGACATTTTTCTTGTTTTAACAACTATCCTCTGTATAATGTAAATACATCATATTTCATTTTATAGTTATTTTTACGCCATGACATGACCAAGAGTCGCAATAAAGATTTATAATTCTTTACACAACCATTACTCACCAAAATATATACTCATTTTGGTCAAACTATTTGTAACCTGTAATCCGTTCCTCAATGAAAGGAGTTCCCCTTGAAACTGCGATTTGTAAAGTAGGTGTTGAAAATGTGGCTAGCTTTCCATTTTTAGGATCTTTAATCAAATGTTTCAAAGTGTCAGGACAGGCATTATATATACTCCTCCTCAAATGTTTAGTCCCTTACTTATGCCGAGATTGAAGAGCTCTCTACTTTCGACATGGGCGTTGGATTGATGTCGAAATTGACCACCGTTTTCTCTGACATACCAAGCCCAACTCAAGTGAAGCAAATATTATTTGATTAAACAGGGTAGAAGTTGCTCATTTTCCCCTTCACCGTCTCTGTCCAGTGACGACGTCGTCCTCGATAGTGCTCAATTGAGCCCGATTATGTAAACTTTCGCATCGACTGCTGTACCGTACATCCGCTTCACCGTCTCTGTCCAGTGACGACGTCGTCCTCGATAGTGCTCAATTGAGCCCGATTATGTAAACTTTCGCATCGGACACGGCAACCGAAACTAGTTCGTTGTTTGGAATGGAATAATAGTACATCGCAGACAACGAGATGATCACGCCGGTGACAATGGAATATCCTAGAAACCCTGATGAGACGATCGGGCAACGCGTTATCCACATTTGTGGGTGGCGGTCAAGATCGGTTTCGTTGTGTATATGTATAGTACGACCGAGTTTTGGTGCAATGTTTTCTCGGAGAGAAGAAAAACAATGTCTTATGATCATCGTCTAAAGATCTAGGAGAGCGCTCGCTCAATCGGCACTTTTTGCCCTTGAACTTGATCTGACCGGGCTAGCTTTGCCGTTGGTGCGACATTCTTCCTTCCAACATACGAATTACCTTTAAGTACAGGAGATTCTTGTAGAGCTCTGGATCCAAGGAGGACAAATGATCGATGTCCACGTTGACCGAATGTTGCCCCAAGAGCTTGGAGAGGAAGAAACTGGCCAAGGGTAGTTCTACGAGATGGTTCTCGTACAACGCCTTGCCCAACGCCCTTCCGATAAAATAGTAGTGGGGAGTAAAATCCGGCTCGATTTGTTCCACGGTTGGATTAGGATAGAGTAGTTGGTCTTTCGTGAGGCGAAAGAAGCCTCGATTCGGGTCAAAGGCGGTTTTGAGAAGCTCTGTCATGAACTCCCGAAATAAGCCTCCGCCGTCAATTCCGGCTTCGTTCAAGCCTGCCGCATTCATCAGGTTGATCCGCATTTTTAACCGCAAATTGGGCTCTAAAGTAAAGTTTGAAGAAAATTATTTAGTTGTTTAAGATCATCAAATAAATGGGGTGCGACTATTTCGTTATTCTAAATGTAGGCTAGAGAGTTGAGATGACCTCATTTTGTGCAATAAGTGGACTTTTTGCATTACCGACAACCCGTTTTTGCTTTTAATTTGACATGCTACCATCGGCACTCAAGTTTTAACTTTATCGTACAAAACAATTTTGCATTGAAAATTCCATTAGAAAAAACACCCCTGTATGTTTGTAGGTTCAACTCTTGGCCACCATTTAACATGATGTCGATCATGAAGCTCACGAAAATAAACATGCGTTTGTTACCTCAACAAACACTGTATGAGATCAACAAAAAATGTGATTCCGTTATAACAAAAATTTCCATTTCTTGACACCTGATTGGCTATGTTCTTCAGGCCAGAAGCTTTGGACACGACGTCTTATGACGGGTGATATTGTGCAAACAACAGCAAAATGAACCAAACCAGCTCAAGATTCGCTTCTGTAAACCCGTCGAACTTTCAATTCATGAAATGGATGGCCCTGCTCATTTGCTCGAGCCCTTTTCGCTTGCGCTCATTGGATAACTTCTCCAGTCAGTCAAAACTCCCATGTGCTTCTTGCGTTTTCACTCGCGATTGGCGGACAAGGATTGGAAGGCGCTCCGCTCTTTAGAATAGAATTGATAATTTTGAAGTCTTATCCGCGAGACAAGAGGACTCTGAAACAGTCACAATTCCGAGAGGAATTCTGCAGTAAAGCACTTGGCATCATCGTGGCTTTAATAAGTTCACCAAGTATCTCTTAGCCAAGCATGGCTTCCACCAAACCGGGAAGACAAATTGGAAGGTAAGTGGGAATCAATACAGGGGTCGAAGTCAAACATTACGGTGCTTTTCCTGGTCTTTCATTCAACAACTTTTAGCTATATATTGCTATTGGCTTTTGGATTATTAATGTCCTCCCTTTTAAAGCTATGCTGCATTTTCCTACGGCATGGAGTTTTGTTTTGATTACATGGAATCAAACATCTTACACGTGGCTTTGATTAAAGACAATGGTGATTAACTTTATTCATGGGGGCCAACAAGGCTTGAAAAGGGACGAAAATATTTTAAAAATCGATTTGCAGGACCCACATGTTTCCGACACTTCCTATTGAAAAACCGAGTTGGGGCAAGTTTTTCCTGAATTTGCATGCTAGATATTTGTGGACTTTCTTAGCTTTCAAAGATAGCTAATTTTCAGCAACTCTAAAATACAATATCTATTTATTCACTGGTGGGAATTTTCTTTCTCAGAAATACGAGTCATGCAGAAAGTTGAGATTACTGCGACCCTTCTTCCAGGGCTATCTTTTATTAATAAGTTTGCAAAGAACAACGAGGTCTTGCAAGCATTGCATCAACCTTCAGGAACACTTTTGCAAGCTGGTCGACTTGATTAACTTTTTGTTCATGCCCTTATGAACTCAGAGCAGTTTTAGAGAAAAGAGCACACATTTTAGCATCTAAGGCGGTAAATTCAAGCCACTTCGATTACCTAGGGAATAAAAAACTAAGCAAGCAATAATTTCTTCGGTTTTAAAAGCTCGGAAAATATCTCCATTTCAACCAATGAGAGAAGCACTCAAATTTATCTTCTCTCAACCCTTTTCTAGCGTATCAAGTCTGTCAGCAACACTGATCACAACCAGATCAACTACTAATGGCCTCCTCATCAAGCCTTTCAAGGACATTCCAGGACCCAAGGCCTTGCCTGTGATTGGCACCTTACACCATTACTTCATCACCAAAAAGTACAGCTTCGAGGACTTACACAATAGCTGCTTATCTAAATACAACGAATTTGGCCCAATTGTCCGTGAGGAATTCGCCCCTGATAATGTGGCTGTTTGGCTCTTTAACCCGGAGGACATCCAGAAGATGTACGAAACCGAGGGCAAATGCCCGTCTCGTCGGTCTCATTTGGCCTTGGAAAAGTATCGCCTTGATCACCCTGAGTCCTACAACAATGGTGGCCTATTGCCCACCAACGGGCCTGAATGGATGCGAATTAGACAGGCCTTTCAGCCACTGCTCAAGCCTCAGAAGGTGGAGCTGTTCTTGGACCACAATCAGAGGTTATGCAACGACTTTATCGCCATGATTCAAGATAAAGACAATTCGGTGGGGATCCCGGACTTCCTGGAGGAGTTAAAGAAATACTTTCTTGAACTCACGGGGTTGTTTTTCCTCAATGAACGTCTTGAAGCAATCGTTCGAGATCTCGATCCCGATTCCACAGCCCATCGACTCATGGAAGCTGCCATGAATACCAATGAGAACGTTCTCAAAACTGATAATGGTCTCCCGTTGTGGCGATGGTTCGATACGAAAGCCTACCGATCCATTTGCGAGGGTCAAGCCATGATCGAGTCAGTGGCCACCGAGGCAATTCGACGGGGCTCCTTCCAGTACGAAAATCATTTCGATAAGAAGGACGCCATTTCATTTGTGGCAGACATGCTCTTGGCGGGGATTGACACCACTTCATACACCATGAGTTTCCTGCTCTATCATCTCTCACAGAATCCATCCGTTCAAGATCAGCTTGTTCAGAACAAGTTCGATGATCCGTCAGGACTCAAAAAATACACCTACGGCAAATGGGTCCTCCAGGAATCATTGCGATTGAATCCGATTTCGATCGGCAACGCACGCATTCTGCCTACGGACCAAGAGTTTTCAGGTTATCATGTTCCAGCCGGAACGTGTTTGATCTCACAAAATCTGATCGCCTCCCGATTGGAGCAGAATTTCGACTCGCCTTATGAATTTCGCCCCGAGCGATGGGAGCGGTCCAATCGCAAGCGATATCACCCGTATCTGAGCCTGCCATTCGGATTTGGCAAACGGATGTGCATTGGTCGCCGATTGGCTGAGCAGGGGACACTTCTATTATTAAATAGTTTGATGACCAACTTCCGATTTGAGTGGATAGGGGAAGGCGAGCTAGGCTTTCGGACCAAGCTTATCAATAAGCCAGATCGACCGCTCTCTTTTAAACTGACCCATTTGAAGGCATTATAAACAAAAGAAGAGTGACAATTTCAAAGACAATTCAATTGTTTTTTTTTTAAATTATATTTACTAGCCCTCCATCTATTGTAAGGGCGTTTTATTAATTATTAGGAAGAATCAAAATTTCAAAAATTTCAATCGTGTGTTGCATTCGAGTTCCCTATTTTCTAAGGAATCGGTATATCATATGCGTAATAATAAAAAACCATCCTCTCCAAAAAAAAGATTTCAATCGGACCAAACCCAACATATACAATTTGAAATGAAAAAGTAGCATTCAGTTAATCAATCATCTCAATTATTGCTTACCGTTTTCCGGGGAGAGCTTATCGAAGGCATCTTCGTAGAGATAGTTTCGCCGAACGAGGATGTTGATAGCGGGACCACTCATGAAATTGACACGCTCGCCCTGATGCTCCTGTTTGTCACGAGAAACCAAATTGGAAAAGACCAATATTCGTTGAGGAAACGAGACCGCATACGGCATTTCTCGAAGAATCGTGGCCAATCGAACTTCCTTGGTGGACAACGGAGGGCCCTCCTCCTCTGTGGGACAAAAAAAAACACCGTTGAATCTTGAATTTGAAGTAATCAACCACGAACAAATCTCTCACCCAATTCCTCGCGGGTAAAGACCCGGAGTCCTTGGAAGGGACGATACTGGCGAAGTCGAGATCTTCGCAGAGAAATGTCATGAGGTCGGTCCAAGGGGAGGGTGATATGGTTACAAATCCAGTGGTCGTCAGGGCAGAATTGTCGCCGAGTGTCCCTCGTGTAGAGCTGTCGAACCAGGAGAACTGTCTTCTTGAACATGTGCGACCAGATCTGGGTCTCCTCGTCCTCATTCAAAAGTGCGTCACTTTTGGTCACGTGCTCATCTTGGTTGTCCCGAACCGATCTGAATATAGGAAGAATATTATTAACATCACAACGGAATCGGCTTACTCCACGGCAGCTAGTCGATACACGTACCTAACTGCAAATTGATACTCTTCTCGAATGGTGGGTCTTGATTCGGGGAAAGCCAGTTCGACCAATCCGAGGGTGACATCTCGCAAGGATAATGACATGGGGACCAGCTCCTCCAAGTTGAACGGCATCCACACGCTCTGTTGGGTCCTTAACGGGCCCCCGTTGGCCATGTCGCCGTAGAACTCGGTGTCGTTGATCGTGACTAGAAGGTATCCGAAGAGAGCCGAAAACACGGCCATCAAAGGAGCGATTGTGTTCCGTTCGGTCTTGCTCATTCGAATACCCCGAGAAATGACCTAAAACGCATGCATGCACATTTAAAACACAATTCTCTATGGAGCGCAAGAAATGGGAATCTTTTTTCAATCTTACGGTTAATAGAGGAACTGGTTTGCCGATGGCCGAAGGTTGTTTGGCGTCTAGAATCAGATTCCAGAGGCGATGAATCAATGCCGATCTGAAGGCGAGCGTGTTCAACAATCGGAACTTGTGGATGGCGGCCTTGTCCGCCAAGAGGAGATTATGGCAGATCCGACAGAGTAGCTTCAAGGCCAAAGGCTCTTTGGCACAAAGTTCCGTGGCGGCAATCAAGTTGGATACGACCTCGGTGCTATTCAGCAAGTTCAAACTTCCTTGCAAGCATTCCCGTTCCTCCGGCGAGATAGTCGATCCATCCCCATTCGGATCATCGTCGTTGTCGTCGTCGGACTCTTCAGGATCGTCGTCGATTTGAATCTTAGCGTACTTGGACCCCTTGGAGATGGAGACGCTCAATTTGCTTAACACGTTCAGATATTGGATGACTTCCATTGGAGAAAACACTTCCAAATTAAGGCGACCCAAGGACAAGAATGAGAAAAGGAGCCAAGGATTGGCCAGGTTCTCCTCCCGATTCAAGGCTGAAATCCAGTCCAAGTATGGGAATTTCGTTTCACTCAGAGCGGGAAGGATGAAGTTCCGAACTTGCTCCGAGAATTCCGTCTGAAAGAAGGCACTGCCTAAACGTCGGACCATTTCGGATCGGAAGTTTTGATCGGTTTGGCTCAAGAGCTTCAACGGTCGAGAGATCAAATCCAGGATGATCTCGGCCATGGGCGTGGGAGGTTTGGGCGTGACTTCAATGAGGGGCGGGATGCGAGAATCGCACAAGGCTCGGAGACACTCGAAATAACGACGATGAATCAAGAACCGGAAAATCTGGGCAACAATCCCGTTCGGAATGGGTGAAGTGGAGTTGGGAGATCCATCGCTCTCAAATGTGGAGCACGAGGTGAATATCTCGAGGACTCGAAGAGCAGGATTCACATTCTCGTCCGGGGAAGAGTGGATGATTAATTGGAGACAAAGTTGGCACAACTTGGACAGACGATGGATCCGCAGATTGCGAGACTGCTCGTCCGCAGCCTCGAGCACGGATTTGACAATATTCTGACGGTCCTGAACGCATCTTTGACACAACCAGATCTGAAATGGTTCAGAATATGATTTATGTAAAAACAAAAACAAAAACAGTCTACTATTACTCACCAATCGGTCCTTATCGGATTGGACCTTGAAAAAGAAATTGATGCGGATCCAAGCTGGCGCATAATTTTGGGCCGCCTTAAACTCGTCGAATTGGCCTCGCCAGTGCTCATAGATGGAACAACGAGTCAGAAACGAACGAATCCCACTTTGAATCACATTCGCACTCCGAGTATCCACACGGAATTTCTGAAGCAGAACGAAAAAAAAATAGAATTATATTACATGTACTTCCTGTCTTCATTTTTTGCAAAGATTGAAAAGCCTTCATTTCGAATAAAGGACCAACTTGTAGCGACGGGCATCACGGACAGCAGGGGAAATGGACTCATAAACGATGTGAAAATTAGGTACCGCCTATACCGTTCACTTTATCCAAATTGAGTGCCCAAAATGGATACATCATAGGACCATGAATGAAACGATCTGACCTAATAAATGAACTTCAAACTAATCACACCATAACTTTCGCATGCCTCGTGTGCCCCCTACTCCTCTATAGAAAAGCCGAAAAAAAAAATTAAAAAAGAGGAGGTTTGGGGGAGGTTTTGAGACACGTATTGAGACTTTGTACCAGTCACAATACACAATACAAGAGCTAAAAACTGAGGCCGAGTTCATTCTATATTTTTCCATTTTCTTTATACAAGAACCCATAACTATTATGAATTTTATGTAATATAAATGAAATTGGTGATTCCTGGGGACACTTTTTCTCCTTCAAACCCTATCAGCACCCCTGTACTTTTTAGGACCCCCACTCCAACCATGGACTTCAAGAGATATGGACTACAAACGGATCCGATGATTGGTACCTCCTTCACCTTTCACTTCTACCAACTTCAACACTTCATAGAATCATAAAATCTTCTTGAATTGGTGAACTTGGTCATATCAGGCCGAAATAACGCTCAGGGTACTCAGGAGTTGTAGTCAAATTGATGAGGTAATATTAATTTTCGGCCTGCTCTTAATCAACTACAAAAGCCTAAGACATTTACCCTCTGAAAAAAAACGGCCTAACAAAAAATAAGACGAAAGGACTTGCCTTAAATTGAGGATATCTAAGTTTCTTATCTTTTTCTACAATTCAAAAAGTGGCTCAGAATTCCGCTGACCAGGGGCTGGCTGATTTGAGGGGTTCACCGTCCTTTTTTTTGAAGTTCAGGTTCCAAAACATTCAAGTACCATGATGGCCAGTCATGTCGGGAATCGGACCAAACTGGCCAAAAGAACGTATGAGCTGTCACTCATGAGAGTAAAGTAAAGCACTGATGTTACTACTATGAAAATAAATTGCCGATAAATTCTCTATAGTTTATGTCTAAGCAAAAAGTCGGAGGCAAAGCTCTGTAACTTTCTAGCCAGGGCTGCTACTCAATAAACTGTAAAGAAAGGCATGTAATTACGATTAATTTTCAATTTTTAACCGTCAACAAAGCACCTTCTTTTAAGAAAAGAGGAGATTTTTCATGAAAAGAGGACTATGTGCTCCTCAGAGGAGAAAAAGAGGCATTAGATTGTGTTTATACGCCTGTACTTTTCTCCTCAATCAATCAAAGAAATATTTGAGATGTTGGATACAAAATGGAGATTCAATCAAGAAAACTCTTTGAAAAGTCGAATATTTCAAGCAATTAAATAAAAGCCTAAAAAAACAAATTAAGGTATGATTTATGAAAGGATTTTTGAGTTGAATGGGATGATTAGTGGTACGAAAATACCCCTGTTACTAATCTACTATAACGTGGCAGGTATTGTTACCGATCTTTCAATTCACCCAAGTAAATTCTAAAGAGCTTCCCCCTGGCCCCAACCAAGATGCGAATTGCGAATAGATCGCGAAATGTCATGGGTTCGCAATCCATCAATTCATTTGACTCAAGACAATCGACGATGTTCTCTATGATTTTGCGAGGTAGACAATTGGCAAGATATGCTTCATTACCTCTATCAAAACTTAAAAAAGCCTCTAAACCACTCTGCCCAGCACTCTTCAAATATTTGCGCACCTAACCAATAAGCAATACCTCTCGCTTTTGGCGTTCCTTTTGGGCGTTCTCCACCAATTCATCCTTGTGAGCGGACTTGGATGCCCCACGGATATTGATGACAGGTTTGCGGCGAAATTCGCCATTGAAACTGAACATGTTGAGCTACCAAAGACGGATTGAACTGAACTTCTCGAGATTTGATCAAGTCAGCGAATTCTGGCCAAAATCACCGTTCACAGGCACTAAACGACACAGGATCACGATCCATCAGCTGATGAAGGCTCCGGAGCTTACCAGGGAAAATGGAGATCCGGCTTGCGGTTGAATGAGAATGAATTGGTATATGCCTATTAGGGGGTACAAAAAATATCATTCAGAAACAGTGGTTGGCAAAGCCTCCGAAGGACTCAAAAATACAATCGGCTTGACAACAGGCCTGGGCCATTTTCTTGTGTTTTTTAACGGCTATGGGATTGGCCAGTGTTGTTTAGTCATTGTCGTACACAAACATCAGAGAGCGTGACTAGAATCACCCGTTTCATTGCTATTTGAAATTCAAATTTTGAATTGAACTCTGTCAAGAACATGGACGTGGGTGTAGGTATCGGAGAAATGGCGCCATAGCTTGATTATTTCTCAACTTAAAAAGCAATTTGGAAGGAGATTGCAAACCAATGACAATTCGCCAGGGTTTGAGAATAAGAGTAACGCGTTAAC
>NC_081441.1:3130617-3136720 GCF_007210705.1 Tigriopus californicus | reverse complement strand
CGCGTTAACGCTACCATTACTTTTTAGAAAAAGTAAGTTGTTACCGTTACCAATACCGTTACATTTACAGGAAAAACCGGCATAATACTGCAAGAAAACTTTTTAGGCGATATTTTAATCTTTAGAAAATATGACGTGAAACAAAGGACGAATATACTGCAATACTGAGGTTCATGGGTTCGATCCCAGGCCTCCCACCCACCCTAAACTAAACCTTGCTCATCTAGTGGATATTCGTCTCGAATGGCGACCCTCCAACCCAGAATGGACCCCAAGAATAAAAAACTGTATTTACAATCTACGTATATCCCATGAGACTTGCATCTCGCAATAAAGAGGTTTGAAAGGGAGGGATGCAAGGGTGCGAGAATTAGCGGTTGTTTGGTTTTAATCGTTTTCCACTTTTACTTAATATTTTCATCTTTGTTTTCATGGTTTAAAAGTTAAAATAAGGCAAGTATTGCACTGGTTTGACGAGAGGCAAATCAGGGTTACATTTTGAGTCAACTGGTAATATCATGCGTCATAAAAAATGTAAACCGATTACCCTACTCACACCCTCCCGAGACTATTTATTTCATCCCATCAGTAGCAAAGCAAATAAGCCATTGTTTTCGACACGAAGCTATTAAAAAATCTGAGAGGAAACTTTAGACATTTTTTTCTTTTCCTCGTTTAAAAAAGAAGAAAGTAATAGTATCAGGAGAGCTAAAAAACGTTCGGTTACCGATGCCTTTACTTTTGCAGAGAAGTAACGTGTTACTTGTAGGGTTACTCAAAAAGTAATAACGCGTCATTCAGGCCCTGTATTTAGCAATCTATTTGCTTCCTGGTTGGGGCTAGAGACTCTAGTTATCAAGTGCCAGAGGGAAGGCGCCTTCTGTTCAGTACACAAATTTCAGCCCAATGTCTGCAAACTTCTTATGTTCAGTAAGCTTGACAGCTACCAAAATTTCAAAACATCAAGATTGTCCTCATGATGTGTTTCGTTAGGGCTCTTTGATTGGGATATCTTCCATCTAATAAACAAAAACACCTTTGTTAAAACAAATTCAAAGATTTCATTGGAGGCTAATGATGAACGGGGCAGAAATTCAAGTAGTCACCCTTAATACTAACTTTTTTTCGATGCTTGCAAGTTCTAGAATATCCCCAAATGGTTGCCATCTGTTTCCCCCAACGGCAAACTCCCATTGTAGTTTTCCGCCAGTCAATCTCCCCCACAGTGAACTCCCCCAACAGCAAACTCCCCAAGGAATGAACTCCCCCACAGTGAACTCCCCCACAGTGAAATCCCCCAACATGAAACTCCCAAAGGAGTGAACTCCTCCACAGTGAACTCCCCCACAGTGAACTCCCCCACAGTGAACTCCCCCACAGTGAACTCCCCCACAGTGAACTCCACCACAGTGAACTCCACCATAGTGAACTCCACCATAGTGAACTCCCCCACAGTGATCTCTCCCACAGTGAACTCCCCCAGAGTGATCTCCCCCAGTGATTGTATTTAAAATGTAATTTTGGTTGTATAAAACTTCCTTGGTTTATTAGGTTAGTATCAGTTCTACAAACACGGAACTAATAATCATTTGGTGAAGTTCACATTCCTTGCATGTAGGGAATTTGTTTTTGGGAGTCAGGTATGTGTTATGGTCAAATATTTTTTTCATTGAGACACTAAGAGTGCCTTACTACTGTCTTACTAGTAAATATACAAACTGGGCTACCTAAATTTGGAATCTAATCCAATTCATAATGAAAAGCCTATCTTTTACTTAATCAAAACCCAGTGAAAACAAAGCAATGAGCCCATGATAACGGGGTTCACTATGGGGGGTTCACTGTGGGGGAGATCACTACTGGGGGGAGATCACTGTGGGGGAGTTCACTGTGGGGGAGTTCACTGTGGGGGAGTTCACTGTGGGGGAGTTCACTGTGGGGAGTTCACTGTGGGGGAGTTCACTGTGGGGAGTTCACTGTGGGAGGAGTTCACTCCTTGGGGATTTTCATGTTGGGGGATTTCACTGTGGGGGAGTTCACTGTGGGGGAGTTCACTCCTTGGGGAGTTTGCTGTTGGGGGAGTTCACTGTGGGGGAGATTGACTGGCGGAAAACTACAGTGGGAGTTTGCCGTTGGGGGAAACAGATGGCCACCTCCCCAAATATATATCAAATACATCCCCCAAATAGACCCAAATATCCTGAAAACATGAAACAAAAAAATACGAAACAACAGGATTGAATTGAGGCAACCTCTCGTCCTTTGCTTTGAATAAAAAAGTTCTGAGGGAAATTGTCCAACTCTTTATTTTCTCATCAACAATCAGCAGTTCCCTTTGTGAATCAATATCATCCTTCAGACTGTCTTTCCCTAAACCTTACTTCAAAACCATCAATCAAAAGGCCTTGGGTTGATCCGGCATAAAATTTATGTACCATTGCAAAATCATTGATTCTATGTTGCCTAGCAAATACGTACCTATACAACACGCTGAAGTTCTCAACTTCTTCTAGAATCTGCGATCAGCAAAACGGACAATTTCACTCATAGCCAGAGGTTTCTGAAATTGATAAGGGAAATAAGTATGACGTACTGTATGATATGACGTAGTGCATGCACTCCATGTGTAGTTTGACAAATATGACGTAATCAAGGAAAACATGCCAGAAGAGGCGAGAAGAGTTAAATGAGACTCCTCTGAACTTCACAAGGATGTGAAATGTGCTCCTAGAAAACCGTGGAAGCCCAAGCCATGAGTTTTGCAAGCAAAACAATTTAAACAGTCCCAAAGTTGAATGGCCTAGGTTATATGCCCTCACGGGACTTTATGCAATGCTATAGCACAAATAATGAACACCATAGAAGAAATGTATCACACATCAAGCGTAATCCAAAAACTATCAGTATGCACTCAAGCTTGGAAAAGTTTTTGCATCCAAATCGGCCCACGTTTGGTAAAAAATATTTCAACTAGAGTAGGAATTTTGATTTTGAATATTAAGGACCAGCCATGAGTTGATGACGGCAGTGTGTCAAGGATGGGGATGTAACAAGCTGGAGATGAGATTAAAACGGAAACGGGGGATGTCAAGATGTTGGTGCTTAAGGATTATGATGTGATAAGCTGGGTGCATATGGGGACTTGGAATGTGTGAAGGCTTCCCCCCACGTTTCCATTTTTTTCTTAATTCTACTTGCAAAAGAGTGCCATGGGCTATGTTCTTTACTTGCAGCTGCTGGACTTATGTTCCTAGCATTATTTCACTGAAAAACGCCTAAAAATAGAAGAGAAAACAAAATCTCACAAGGGAGCTAAACTTGGCAGTGTTAGCAATGTGCTTTCGTTGGACCCATTTGCCTTTCCATGAAATTGATATGCTGCAACCAAAAAGTGATTCCCGCATTAGGCAAGCAAATTGGTTTAGTCTAGTTTCTTCTCAATTTAAAAGGAGATTAAGCCAAATTTCTGTTTGTATCCAGACTTTTGGGACATAAAAGGATTGCCTCCAATTATGGGTTGGTTAACACCAATCAAGAAATTGATTAAAATGGCCAGTGCATGCATAAGGACTAAGTCACAATCTTTAAGTAAATGTAAGTATGGGTTAATTTCATTGTATTCTTTAAGTAAACATAAATATTTTGGTTGAATCAGTGTTTTCTAAAAAGTATTTCCCTCAGACATTAGAGGCAAACCAAATCACAAGTTTCAAAGATAGTATGAAGAAACAGAAGAGGCAGACAGAAAGAAAACAAGTGAGCTCTATTATGATTATTATGCAGCTCTTGCCACCACTCCATTTGAAGTATGATGCACACAACAATCCTCAAAAGTATAATTTTTGCTCAAATAAAACTTTTGTCACTTTTCGTTGCCCCCTTCATGTCAGGGTTCAAAATTAGTCGAATTTTTGAGCGAAAAAATATTGAGCGAAAAATTAGTGCGAAACATAATTGAATCTTGAAACCGGAATCCTTTATGAGCACCATGAAGAATTTGTGTTTCGTAAAAGAAGCATTATTCTTGCAATTTCGAATCCCAATTAGCATTTTTTAGCATCGTTTTTGCACCAGCTAGCACCGCTGGCTGAAGAAAAAAAAAACTGCCCAGCCTGCATTCAATCCTGTCACGTTAGTCATCCCCAGGCATGAGTGTAGTGAGGCATGGAGTACTCAATGAGTGAGGGCAGTGAGAAGTAATTTGCGACTGGTCTCTCCAACGCTCTGTCAGTGTATTCGTACATTCTCTTTAACAAGTTGTGTTATTTTAGCTTGTCTTAATCCAGTGCCAAACACTGTGCTTAGTCGTACCCATGTCGATAAAAGACAAGTCATGTACGAAGACTTCGACTTGGAGAATCTGCTGATGGGTTGTGACGATTGTGACTCTTCGTCCATCCTCGAGATGGACCCCATGGTTCAGGTGTCGGAAGACTTCTCCAAGAAGCAACTCTTTCGGCATGAATCAGAATTGAAAGACAAGAAAGGCGGCTATCTACAAGGTAAAGTCGCTTTCCCGAGGGGTGAAGGCACCATCATGATCAGTTGCGCACCCACCAGCACGAATGAATCGCTCGTGGATGGCGAGCCTTTGAATTTTCAGCCTAACTTGCTGCTGGTCTCCAAGATGAAGCGAGGCCAGAAACGGCGAAGAACATCTAATGGATCTGCCGGAGGTCATAGTCCGGATTCCACAGAGGTGACTCATGGGTGTAATCGTAATCGATAGCTTGGTTGGTTGTACATAATTCTTATTTCAGGACTGCGAGACCAAGGTCTTGGCCGACATGTGGCGAATCCAACTGAAGCAGACCAACTCGGGTGAAATTTATTATGGGGATACCTTGGTGGGAAGTAATTCCATTCTCCTCTTTGATTCGATCATTTTCCCGGTGACCATCATGATTCCACTGCAAAATGGGAAAGGTAGTGATAGGGTCAACATCAAGCGGGTTCTACAAAGCATTGACGATTCGCAAGAATTTAGTCATCGAGCTACAATCCTGGAGCACGAATTTAAACGAAGCGGGAGGTTCACCTTGCACGAAGTGCGCTTACGTTTCCAGATCAAATTTGAAGATGTCCAACGTCCATGTGTGGTAGGATACTCGCCGATCATTCTCAACCAAAAGCATTCCTCAACGGGTAGTATGGAGATCAAAATGTGTTTGCCACACGACCCGTTTTGCAATCATCAGGATGGAAAAATGTTCATCATGTTAGTCACCAAACTAGATGCCGTGGATGCGGCATTGGTTATCATGGATGGAAGCGGAGAAAATCAACGCTTGACCGAATTGTTGAAACAACCTCCCAAGCCTATTATCATTCATCATAAGGTGTTGATTGAGGTCACTATCCCAAAACAAATCGAATTAATCAAACACGAGCTCACCGATGAAACGTCTTCGTCCTCCCGACTTCATTTGGTTTTACAATCAAGAGACGAAAAAGAGGACATTCCTCTCACATACGGCAAATTCAACTCCTGCCAAACGTGTAACGATTTTAATAAGAACGTAGTGGCTGATCTACTAAGTTGTCGTGACAGAATTTGCGGGGATGGACACAAACAGCCCCAGTTGCCCATTGGTCTCAGATTGGAAAGTGCTCAAGCATTAACGCCTCCGGCAAGCCCTCCTTACGAGCTACGGCTTGGTCGCGTGGGCTCCGCCCGACAAGATATCCAACCCAATGCCAATGTTGAAAACGAAGTGTCTTGGGTGAAGGCCATGTTTCCGATTTGCTTTGTCCTAGTAGTGATTTATTTGATCCAAAAGTTCTTGCCGGGATTGATGAGAATGGAAACGATGATGGCGTGAAACGTCCGTGATTATATGAAAGCTTTTGTAAGTTATGACTTATGGAGTTGTGATTTGTTTACGACCAATGTTGTCAAATTGTTCCGACTAGTCCGATGATTCATGCGATGAAGTCATTAAAACCACTTATTTGATGTCAAATTAATGTGACTCGATATTTCTTTTGTTCATTGTGCAACAAGCTTTTTGTTAAGGAATGCAGAGATAGATAGATAGATAGATAGATAGATTTATTTCAGGAACACTTTGATCATGATTAAATAATGTCGGAATTTTATCAT
>NC_081441.1:3125877-3130566 GCF_007210705.1 Tigriopus californicus | reverse complement strand
AGTCCGCCTCCGTATAGCGAGGTCGATCCCATGCATGACAGTCAGGTGCTACGCCCCATGCGCCCTCAGGATTTGCCCATTGTCAATGCTCACCTCCCGGATGAAGGTCTGGATGAGGGTTTCGACGAGGAACCCCAACTCCAGGTCCCGCCGCCCGCACCAGTCGTCCTATTTCCACCCCCGGTCGCAGAGGAACCCGCTGGACCGCCCGAACCGGCCGATTATTTGGAGCCTATGATTCCTAGTCGAAACCCGCCCCTGGCTTCTAATTTGGAGGTGCCACCGCCGGGTAAGACGTTTGCCCTCTGTCTCCATAACTAACTGATTCAATACGGACTGGCGTATTTTCAGGCGCTCCGGGTAGCACCCCCAATCATCCCACGGATCCCTCTGTCGATCTCATACTCCAGGGCATGACCGAGGCTCAGTTGAAATTGGGCTCGGAGGCGCCCACGTGGGTCCCGGATGAGGAGGCCTCCCAATGCATGATCTGCGCCGCCAAGTTCACCCTCGTCCGACGCCGCCATCATTGTCGGTAAGGATTGTGCTTAGTGACGTGTGGGTTGATGATCCATCATTAGAGATTAGAGGTACTTAGTTTATACCTCTAAGATGAAGATTTTCATCCACTCCTCGGCCATTTTTGGACAAAATTGTGTTTTCTGCCCGGATTTTTGTGAGCCTTCAAATGACTTACCACCCTACTATTTCTCAATTGAGACTCAAAGGTTGTGATGACATTATTTATTTGGTCACTGATTCTTTTCATAGTTTGGTCCCCCAAGCCTCAAGATGTTGGCATAGGGTAAAGGAGTATAGGCAACAAAAAGAACGTTGGAAAAAGAAATGGGTATATCAATAAACTTAGAAAAGTAAAACGATAGGAAAGAACATGACCTGCCGTTGATCCTGGATGTCATAAAAAGCATATTAGGCAAAGCGTTTCTTAGAAATGTTTACGGTTTTAGCTTTTCCCCCTTCCAAAGAGAGCTCATTCCACAATCGAACTGATCGCACAAAGAAGGATTGATAACGAACCCGAGAATCTAATTCCAAGCCCAATGGCGCCAGATTTATCCAGTTTGTTATTGATTTTTTTTTTTTGCCATTAAGACTAGAGAACGTTGTTTTCAATGAGTTCGTTATTTTGATATGTCCTGCTAAAGGTGGTGATGGTATTACTGCGTAACTAAGTATGTTAAGTAGTCTTTTCTTTGCACTATACCGCACTATATATCGCCACCCCAACACCTCGAATTCTCTCGCATCAATACGACTAGTATTTCGAACTATTCATTTCATTTGTAAGATATTATATTTGACATTCAAATATGATTTCTAATTAATGTAAAAGCAAGATGATATTTCTCAACTCAATGGACACAAATCTAGTGAAAGGGAGTGAAATCTAACCATTCATTTTTAACCGTAGAACCACCAAGATCCTTGAATAACCAAATAAATGGAATTTAAAAAAAAACCACCACGTTTTAAAGTGAATTTTAAACCTTTTGAAAAGAATAAGTATTGTTTTTTTCGACCTAAACTGACCAATCATACTCAAACCAAGGCGTTTTCCGGTCCATTTCAGTGCTTGTGGAAAATTATTGTGCAGTGCATGTTGCGGCGAAAAGGCAGTGCTTCTTCATCTGGATTCCAAATTGGGACGCGTGTGTAAACCTTGCCATAGTATCATGGATCGCTTAGACCGGCACGCCCGCTTGAAAAGCGAAGGTCAAATTGAAAGCTCGCCAGGATCGTCCTCGCCCACTCAACCCCGCGCTCCTCCCAATCCGAATAATCCCATGGATTATTGCTCGACGGTTCCACCTTTGGAGCAGGCCCGATCCTCATCCTCTAGAGCGGGACCGAGTGAAACACCCTCCGTGATGGTGCCTGTGGGCGTGCTGAAACGAAACTCCACGTCAGGCAGTGCCAATGCGGCCAATGCGGCCAATGGCTCGACCCACCCGACCAGTCCCGAGACGAATCCTCGAGCTGTCAATGGCGAGCTCAAGCACGTCATGTTTTCGGATGGGATTCGTCCCGGGGGTGATCTCACGGAGGTGGACGGGTCTGCAGGGTCGCCCTCTCTCGTCTCTAGTGGAGGCCTCAGACGACCCCCCATGAGCGGCAAGAGCCGTTCCAAGTCGTCGGGCAAGAGCAGTGGTCGGAAGTCGCGGTCCACGGCGGATGTCGGAAGAAGTCTTTTGCCCGAAGATAGTGATCAGCTGCCGTTCATTCGTCACCCCGGTGATCCACGCCCTGCCTTTGGGGACGTCAATGAATTGGCCATGGCCTTTCTCCCGTCCACCCCTGCGGTCAATCCCAATCACGAAGAGGGAGCTGTGGCCTCACCCAGCACCTTGGAACAAGATCCTCACACTGTGCAATTCGTCTTGAACAAGAATCTCATCGTTCATGTCAAGTCCGTCTTCTGTGAGTGCTTACCTCCTTGTCTAGTTTTGAAATGGCGCCTCTGAGAAGAATGTTAATATTTTTTTGGTTGATCTCGTTAGATGAGCCCGTAGGTCGGACGATCTGGAATTTCCGAAGTCAAGGCTTGGCCTCCGTGGGTCAGGATGAGGTGGTATTTCTCCTGATTCGAAATGAAGACGAGTGCCTTCCTCCCAGGGACATCTTCGATCAAATCCAATCCATTTACGAAGCCGCACGTGGGGGTAAGAGTCGTTTTCATTTGGATGATTAAAAGCTATTCCAGGGAATGAAGTTGATGTTTGTTGCATTTAGGCAACCCGGTGACCAATTTGGGATACACTACCATTCTGTCAGGTAAACCGTTCTTGGACTCGACGGATTACGGGGGCTTCTTGTACATCAAGCCCACCTTTCAAAGTCGATCCGGTTTGGATCTACCTCAACATAGTCCGTACCTGTTCGGCGTTCTCATCTCAAAATGGGAAGTGTCGTGGGCGCGTGTCTTCCCATTGAGGCTAAAACTGAGATTGGGTGCCCAAGCCAAGTACTACCCCGCCCCCATTTGGTCCGACCGGGATCGCACCACCGCCTATCGTGACGTGGGCAACACCATCATGAAGTTATTGAGCGTAAGTTTCGCATGTCAACTTGGTTTTGTTCGACAGTTCAACGGATATTCATGAGCACTGAGGTGAAGAAATCCGCAAATTTAGGAACTAACCTCTTAAAGTTGAACATCAATGATTTGTCAAAATGGGTTCGTCTTATTATCATTATTTCGATTATTATTTCTGTTCTTTCTTTTGCTGACCTTCTTTAAATAAGCTCCTTCTTTTTTTTTTTTAATGTTCGTTGCCCTAAAATTTCAATATTTTGGTCGAATCTCACTTGCAAGATATGGATTTAAGGATAAGAACTTAGCCATCTTTCACCGACCCATAGTACTAACGAAACGTGTACCGTGCAAGCAATTACCATCCCTTCAAAACCATTGAACAGAATGTTTAACCATAAAAGAGTGTTCCAAGCATAAATTTTATTCTATTTTTCACCAGAAGAGATGCTCAACATCCTCAATGAAGATGTTCCCGTTGATTCCCCAATGTCGAAAAATACCTCTTTAAGTATGCTTGAATGAAAATGTCCTTTTGAACCAAATCAAAATTAAGACTAATTTTGGCTCTATCAGAGAATCTAAAATAGAGCGCAAAATAAAATGATCTGTGAAATCGCAACCATTTTAAACAAAACCTGATAACAAGGGTGGCTCTGAGAAATGAAATGGATTTTCTTTCTGTATGTGCAGGATTTCAGGAACTTCACCTACACTTTACCCGTGATCAAAGGCATGATGATCCATTCCGAGGAAAAGCTCACGACGATCATCATTCCGAAAGATCGGTAGGGTATCATAAAAAAAAATGAGGTTCGCCAATATGAGCTCAAAATGCTTACTCTCCTCTGTTGTTCATTCACTAGATATCGTCAGATTCAGCGAGCCCTTTTGAACAGCAACGACCCAGTTCTTGCCCTTGGAGCGATATTCAGTCCTAAAGCCGATTCTCATCTGGTGGCTGTCCATTCGGATGACACCGATAAGGATGGAGCCACTCGAAATCTCATGTCAACCAGCGATTACGAGACCAGGACCATCAATTCGCTGAATGGGCAAAGAAAAGGTATAATCTAATACATTTGATTAGGTTTAGCTCTTTGTTCGTCAATCTCTTCAGTCCTTTTAGAGACTCATCCTTTGTGAACATAATGAAATTTTAGGGAATGACCTAGACAACTGGCCCTCAACAGATTTACGTTTGCCCTTGCACGTTCATCTTCAATCTTACATAGTCCTGTTTGTTTCTCGTTCATTTTCTATGGTGTGTTGTGCTCCATTGCATCGAGAGTATCACTCTTGCACTTATCGAAAAGTCATTTTGAAATGTTTCAAGTTTGGCATTCTATAAAGTTAATCAAATTGATTTTGGGCTTATTCTAGTTACTGGAGCCAGCTTCATCGTGTTTAATGGCGCCTTGAAAAGCGCCTCTGGATTGCGGGGAAAATCAAGCATCGTTGAGGATGGGATCATGGTCCAAGTGTCTCAGGAACGAATGCTCGAGTTCAGGAAGTCATTGGAACGCATGGAGGATGTAGAGATCGAATGCGGCCCCGTCGGTGAGGGAGCCCCAGAGGAAAAAGTCCTGATCCAGTGGGTCAATGTGGATGAGACCGTGAATTCTGGGTATGAGTAC
>NC_081441.1:3124051-3125851 GCF_007210705.1 Tigriopus californicus | reverse complement strand
GAGTGATAAAAGCCATCACTTCATCCGTTGGACCGAAGTCTTTCTTTTGTCTCCTCCCGTGTCCTACGACATGGACCCTTCAGACCCCATGAACGTGGCCACGACCTTGGCCAAGGCCGTTTGTGTGACTTTGGCCCCCCATTTGAAGTACATGTTGGCCGAGAGGCAAAGCCCGCTTGCTGTCAGGGTGAACTTGGAGACAGAAAACGTGAGTATTCTTCAGATCCAGGCATCGGATTGTCTTGTCCTCAATTTAGTGAAGAACTTTTGCCATGGAACCCATTAACCTTAGCTTCTTGAAAGGAGTTTCAAATATTCACCTCGAATTGTAGCTGAGACAAATTGACCCTGCAAGTTTCCGGATGCAGTTTCGAACATAGGATGGTGTGTGTCGGTCAGCTGATAAACCAATACACCGGAATAACGTCTAGGCGTCGTTGAGCTTTTCGTTCAAGGGCTAGGCCAGGCCTTTCAACTCGAGACCAAATATCCTTAAGGTTGAGTGTTTACAAAGAGAAGACATAAATTGTTTCAATTTGATAGTTCTTGGGATTGTAGTTGAAAAAAGTCCGCGAAAACAAAACAAAAATAGGGTAAAGTGAATAGATCTTTGATGTTTTAGTGCTTAGTTATTCAAGTTATGAATTTGTGTCAATGTGACCTTTTGCGTTCTTTCAGTTTGGATATGAGGCCGGTAGCAATGGACAGCCGTTTTCTCAAGAGTTCATGAATTTTCTCGACGATTCACTCATTCCATTGCTTCATGGCGGCGATCTCGTGGCCGGCAGCGGACGACCCTCCCTCGAGATGGTGTTTCATATACTCGATTGTTAGATTGTCACACACCACCACCCTCTTACATAAAATGGACACTTTACTATTAGCTGTTTAGGGGTCAGAAATCTTAATCCATTCATCCCATACTATCATTATTATTATTACTATCATCATCATTTCCTACGTCTGGATGCAAATTGGTAATGAAGGAATCAATTCAAATTATTCTCCTCTGTGATCGAAAATTCGTGTTCGCGAAACAATGTCAACTTGTCAAGTCCTTTCATCAATTATACATACACCATGTGTAGCAGCTACCACTAGCTCTGGCTTGGATCATGAAATATAGATATATCCAACCATACAACCAACCATCATCCATTGTCGGCATCCTTTCTCAATCTGGCGTGCGCTCCAAACCCAATCTCCCTCCCTTGATTCTTCTTTCGCCGCGGCGAGGCGAAAAAGGTCTTCGCCTAAGATAGAAAGATTGCGCTCCCGAACTTGTCTGGTACATGGTGCTTGAGGTACTCCAAGGGGCTAATCTTGAGCCTCTGGCACAATTGGACGGGTTCAACCTGCGTTGAGTGAGTCAGGAAAGTCTTCCTGCCCAAGGAAGCGTCTCTGAGCAAAGCAGAGCGAGCGGGTGCCAAACATATTTCAACCTGCCAGTCACAGTAGAGGAATATTGGCACCATTGTCAGGCGCCCCAAATCGGTGAACCAGGAAGATTGGGGATCCAATTGTTCACAACAGTTCCCAAGTTGGGAAGATCATGCTAATGAATAATGGGCCTTGGAGCCCTGAGCACATTTACCAAGAGATTGCAGGGTATTCTACCACCAAACACCGCGGTAAGCACATTTCGAGAACCATTTTTGGGGTCATTACCATTAATCTCCATGAACTTCTTTCGAACATAGTGAACGTGGTAGAGGAGTTGCAAGAGTTCTGGCAATTGAAGCAAGCCAAGGGAGCAGATCTCAAGAATGGTGCATTGGTCATCTACGAATCCGTGCCCAG
>NC_081441.1:3114671-3124015 GCF_007210705.1 Tigriopus californicus | reverse complement strand
CCAGTTCAAGTCCACCTTATGTCTGCTATGTCACTTTGCCCGGAGGCTCGTGC
Source organism: Tigriopus californicus (assembly GCF_007210705.1). Taxonomy (NCBI): domain Eukaryota; kingdom Metazoa; phylum Arthropoda; class Copepoda; order Harpacticoida; family Harpacticidae; genus Tigriopus; species Tigriopus californicus. Next base: position 3,123,962 of record NC_081441.1, on the reverse strand, counting down.
TTTGCCAGCTACGGAGTAAGGAGACTTGTAGTTTAAGAAAGAAAAATCAAATGTGCTTAATGAGACTTTTGATTTCTGACTACGTAGAATTGCCCGACCAAGGCCGAAGCTCGCCGGAGTGCCGCTCGCATCGCCCTAATGAATTCTATTTTCAATGAACAGCCAACGAGAAAGATCACACAAGACTTCATTGCCAAAGCTGTTCACGATGCCTGTAGCAATTATGGGGTAAGTCTTAAAAAAACAGAGTGAAAGAAGGTGATGGTACTAAGCATTGCTTATTGACGAGTCTATTGCCGCTTGAACTTTGTAATAAGGAGTGTGTATTGAATTGTTTCGATATTCACCCATATCCGGGAATTCATTAACTTCAGACTATTGGAGAGACACCGAGTCCGGGAGTGGCAGCCTTTCGATTCATGCTCGAGTCCAACTTGGGCAAGACCATGCTCGAGTTCCAGGAGCTCATGACCGTGTTCCAATTGTTGCATTGGAACGGCTCACTCAAGGCGATGCGCGAGCGACAGTGTTCAAGACAAGAGGTGGTGGAGCATTACTCTCATCGGCCTTTGGACGACGATATGCGCTCGCAAATGGCCTTGGACTGGATCGCTCGAGAGCAGGAGATCCCCGGGATCATTTCCCGAGAACTCAACTTGTCGGAACGAGAATTGGAAGAGGCTCGATTGGCGGGCAAAGAGCTCAGATTTCCCAAGGAGAAGAAAGACATCCTGATGTTGGCCAATTCACAAGTGGGCGATCCCTATGATTGACCCGTGGATTCAATGCTTGTGTTTTCAAGACATACAATACACTCTATTGGTTATGCGTGCTTGTCAAATAAATCGTTCCCATTGTGTAAAATATAAATATATTTCGTCATGTATCAAAATATACAAAGATTAGCATGTGAGTGAGTGAGGTTACTTTTGTTAGATCTGGTCACGGCAAGGTTGGTTTGAGATGTATCACAAAAAATGTAAAACGAATGAAATATGTCTGCTTTCAAAGCTCGTCTTTGGAGACCTTTCCTTTTAAAAACGCCAGGAAGTCCGATTTCCGTCTGCCACCTTCGTACTCTTGCTCTGCCACAACTCCCCTCCGAAAATATTTCAAGGTAGGATAACCTCGAACATCGAATTGCTTGGCCAGTGAACCTTCTATGGTGGCGTCAACAGCTCCCAAGGCCAGATTGTTATTCGTCTCGAGCTCCTTGGCGGCAGCAGCAAAATCCGGCTTCATGTTCTTGCAGTGGCCACACCAGGGGGCATGGAACATGACCAAGGCATGGCCCACCTTCTCCAAATCGGATTTGAAGTTCTCAGCGGTTAAAATCAGAACATGATCACCTCCTTCTATCCCAGACCACTGCTCTTTGGGACTGGGAGGGGGCGGAGGCTTGCCATGGGCGGGGCTGTCCGGATCCTTCATGAAACGTACAAAATCAGCTTGGGTTCGACCCCCATCGTAGTCCAAGACCGGTTGCTTGTCGAAGTATTTGAAGTACTTGAGAGTGGGGTAACCTTTGATTTCGTAGGTCGAACACAAGGATCGTTCTATTGTGCAATCCACGGCCACGAATTCGACCTTGACGTTGTCAGCGAATTCGGCTGCCGCGTCTGTAAATTCGGGTTTGGCTTTTTTACAATGCCCGCACCACGGGGCATAGAAAAACACTAAAACCTGCAGAATTTACAACATTGTAGAAAAGCAAACATCATGATACCCATGACATCAAGACTCACATGTTTTTTCTTCTTCAAAAATGGTTTGAAGGTTTCCGTGTCCAAATGATGAACTTCGGATTCCTCTTCGGACCAGGGCTTTTCTGGAGGGGGAGGTGGGGGTGGTTCCCGTGGATCCTTCATGAATGCCACAATGTCATTCTCTTCTCGAACATGACCGGCTTCAAAGGCCAAAGCTCCATCCTTGAAATATTTGACACTGGGGTATCCCTTGACTTCGAACCGTGAGGCAAGTTCTCGCTCGACCGTACAATCCACCGCAGCTAATTTCCCCGCAATGCCAGCCAACTTCAAAGCGCTAGAGGCAGCCGTGAATTGTGGCTTCATTCGTTTGCAATGTCCGCACCAGGGGGCATAGAACATAACTAAGAGACTGGCTTCTTCAGCCAAGACTTGGTCGAAGGTGGCATCGGTCAAATGAATCACATTCGAGGGTTCGTCACTCCAAGCTAGTTCTTTCACCTTGACGGGCTCGTCAGGGCTCGGATTGGTCATGAAATCCACGATGGACTTTTTCTTGTTCTCCCCGGGATATGTGTACTTCATGGCTCCGTTTTTAAAGTACAGCAAAGTGGGGAAGCCGGTGACATTGTATTTACGGCTAAGCCCATTGTTCCCGGGTTTGGTGATGTCAACGGCCACTAAACGACCTTGAGAGCCTTTGATCTCAGTGGCTGCTTCTTGGAAATCCGGCTTCATCCGCTTACAAAAGCCGCACCAAGGGGCATGAAACTGACATCAAACGTTATCGCTGATTAGCGCGAGTAGACAGAGATCATGTTGGCCAGAAAAATCTTACCATGACCAGGAGATCCTTGTCTTTTTCTTTCTTAAGAAGTTTGTTGAAGCTGGCCACATCAAGAATATGGACCACATCTCGGGCGGAATCATCCTCCTCCCAAGGTAAATCCCCTTTGGGGTCTTTCATGAAATTGACCTAAGCAATAAGATTCATTCATACAAGATAAAATAGGACTCCAGCCAAAAAATGAGGAAGAAAAGGTAATTATCTACCATGGTCTGCAGGCGTTCTTTTCGATCGTAATCCAAATGGAACTCCCCATTTTGATAGTGCTTTAGAACGGACTGGTTCACTTTGAGTTTTTTGCACAGCTTTTTACCGTTCCCTTCTTGACAATCCACGGTGGCAATCGTGCCAATGCCTTTAATGGCTTCGGCTACGTCGTCCAATAGTTTGGTCAGGTCTTCACGGCCGGATTTGGGGTCGTTCAAAAAGGCCACCAATACGTTATTTTTGGTCCTGAGTAACTTCTTAAACTCCTTATGATCATCAATGGCTTCCACCAAAGATTTGCTCTTGACTTTCTTGCCTTCGACCAAAGCCCAAGAGATCCATACCCAGAAGGTCCATAGGAGCAAAGTCTATAAACACACCCTACAAATATATTTCACATAATTTCCAAAAGAACATAATGTCATACCTACCTGCAATTTCATCTTGATGACGCTTCAATATCATTCAGACCACACCTGTTCTTCTGCATCAGCCCTTTGCTCACTTTACATTGGAATGTAAAGCTTCAAATGGTAATATCATACACCACAAATTATAAACAAAATAAAATAGAATAAGCAATGTTTTGTTCTTGCCTCTTTATGAGAGCTCTTGTGACCTGATTCCCTTGACCCCAAATGCCGGAGAATGCGGTTGGCGCAACTACAGAATGTGATCCAACCTAGCTGACGTTTGGGAGGTTGAGAGAAGTTGCCTACGCCAGCCATCCTACAGACAGAGAGTTCAGAACGTTCAGAAGGGAATCCAGTGGTTCAAGCGATCGCAAGCTTTACTTCTGACCTATATTAATAATTCGCGCCATTCGGGTGGATATACATACATATAGTACACAATTGATTTGAGCGGAATCAAGCCATGATGGGCGCGATTTTGAAGGTTCAGTGAGACGATGGATTAACTAAGTGAAGTGCATTCCATCACATTGAGATTGAATCATGGGCTCAGATTGGGAGGTGGGCAGGGAAGAAAGATGGAATCCACTACCGGCATTCTAGTGCTTAGATCGGTTCAAGGAGTAGAATTTGCTTGACACCTAAGGTGAATGAATGAAGGTAAATTTGTTCAAACGCATCCTTCAGGACTCTTGGGAAGCAAGGATTCAATTTTGGCCTTGGACATTGAGCATTCAGGAGAGTTTCCGTGAAGATGACAGTTGACACCTTTGGCATTTGGATTGGCATTTAAAGCGCGGATGAGTCTCCGTAAAATCGGATCGAGTCCAAGTCCCGCCCTCCGGATAGAGCCAGTCTAGCTTTACCCTTCATAGCGTCCGACAAAGTGGTTTTCGCTCTTTTGGCCTCCTTCTTGGAGTTGTAACAGAATTCAAACAAGGCCACACACATAGCTATGATCAAACCGCCCACCAGGATAAAGAATATTCCGGCCACGTTGCTCAGTGGAAGCTCATTCTTTTTAGTCTTTTCCGTGTCATGCTGACACTCCGTGTTCTCGTACCACCATTTGTTCTTCAGCTTGGCCAATTCGCCATTCTCCTTAAGGGTTAAGACTGCAAAGTTGATGGGATCTGCAAAGGAGGAATCCGAGGTAATCATGAGGTTCCATTTCGGCCCTTGTTGATATAAAGAACAATGCCTTGCCTTGTAAACCAGAGCCTTTGGCTGTAGCAATCCCATAGCCTTTGGCGTCCAAATTTTTGCCGACCTTCATGGTATCGCAGGGATACCGCTCATTTGTGTATTCATTGCCGGTGGACTCTATGAGATAGGCGTATTTACCCTTAGAATCTCGAACCCGTTGGATACCTTCGGCGGTGGTGTTTGTGAGGACATACGGTCTGGACGACATGAACTCCCACATCCTAGCATACACAGAGATCTTCGAATTCTTAAAGAAGCTCACAGTCGACCCTCCTGAGAGAGCCCCATACTCGATCTCGGTTTGCAGAGATAAGTCGTCCGCCGAATTGATAGGTGTAACCTGTGAATGGGAAACATTCGAAAGCTCTTTTCTCTAAACCTGTTTGGTCCTGAGACTCTGGATTCCCGGAGGTTTGGTCGGTTGCCATGCTTACCATTCTTTCAACCGTCAGGAAGGCTGCCAAATTGGCAGTGTAACTCGAGATCAGAATCAGGGAAAAGAACCACCAAGCACCACCCACCAGGCGTCCACTCAAAGACCTAGGGGTGATGTCTGTTCCTTGTTGCATGAACGCGCCCAAGACGAACCAAAAGCTGTTCATGACTGAGAACGAATTCTCCACTGTGGTTCCCCCCAACGTCCCTTCGATCTTCCACTCATTTGGAGAGAATCTTGAGACCAAGAAGAGGACGATGCTAACTCCAATGTAGGCGGAGACAACGCACATCCAAATCTCCTGACTCAATGGGTTCATGAAGGAGAAGACGCCCGGCCTTTGTTTGGCAGGTTTTTTGATCATAATTGAGATTCCCAATGACATGAACGGTTTCGTAAAGTCGGCCACCCTTTCTCGTTGGGAATTGATCGTCAAAGGCGCAATGGCAATGTCAGCTTCTTTCCGCACCAACTCTCCGATCATTCCATTCCATCCTCCTTCAAAAAAAAAGACGATCATGAAAATCTAAGTGTCTTAAAGACTTGTCCACCTGAAGCATGACATTATCCACCTGGAGCTGTGGGATCGGGACTTCCGTATTTTCCGTCTTTCACGGGATGGATCTCGAAATGTACATTGGCTGCCTTAGATATGAGATCCGCCAAGTCTTTGCAGTAGCCTTCGAACCGGTCATTCCCAGTCAAAAGAGGCTCGCCATGGACGTTTTGTTTCACCATGATATATGGCTCTTCAATGATGGTTGTCATGATGTAGGTTTTATTGCTAAAAGTTAATGAGGATGATTGATCCGAATCGTCTAAACACCGCGACTACCAACACTTTCCTCTACGTAAATATGGTTAGCTTGCTCACTTGACGTTTTTCATCCTCGATATGTGACCTCTGTGCCTGAATTGATCTACGGCCACCTCAAGACCCTCTAGATCACTCCACGTGCCGATCTTGATCAGAGTACTCCCTGGAGTCATCTCAACCACGTCCAAAGAGTAATTATGCCGCTTACCCTCGTCATTGAACCTGGAACACATTCTTATAAATACCCCATCAAGCTCCTGCAACCATCATTTTGGCTCATTTCTCGCACCTGATCCTTCCGCTTAATCCTTGAATATCGACATTTCTCAAAGCTTTGTAGATGGTAGCTCCATGTTCCCAAGGTTTCTGTCTTTCGTCTCCGGACATGTCACAAGCGACCAGGCCTTTTTGTCTTTTGTTGAAGATCTCGCCACGTCGCAAATTGTGACGGAACATGTTTGGGTTTTGTTGCAATAGTGTGGTGAAGGCAGATTCAAGGACGCTCACTGCGTCATACGATAGAGCTCCTATAGCCGAAATCCCATCTGTGGTGGGATATTTGGCTGGATCCAATGATTTCCACGTTTCCAGGAACTGTTTGGCAAAATCTGCCTTGGGATTGATCAAACGGAAACCTAAAGATAACAATTGCATTGTGGCCATCACTTGCTTGTGACCCTTATTTTGGGTGGGATTGCTTACCAGTAACGTTAATTGCTCCATATTCTGCCACACCACTATCCCAGTGATCATCCAGGACCAAACCAGACATTAGATAGTGAAAGTTCCTTCTTCCCAGATGAATATTCTGCACATGGCTAACCAAAATACTCTGGAATGGTATGAACTTTGTCATTTGAGCCCAATTAGATCAGTATTTCAAGTAAACCTAGACCTTGGCAATTGTGGCCGGACAATCCAAGACCACTCGTTTGTAGGAGTTTCTATTGATTTTCTCGAGTTCTAAGAGGAACTCGATAGCTTCTTTGGCTGTACTGATCTTCCGAACTATCTCCACTCTGAACTGAAAAGTGCCATAGGCATCCTTTGGAATGTCCTTGTAGATTCTTTGTAACCTCAGAAGTCCATCAAAATCGCTGTAACGAATCCATCAGAACTGCGAAGCTTGTCAGACGGTTTATAACGCACGGATCTTACCAATAGACGTATATGATCTTTTCCCATTTATAATATGTGATGAGCTCTACCAGGCCTTCATGATACTCGGGTCGGATTTGAATGGCAAAATCTTGTTTATGGTCGCGAGGAGCGTGATAAACGGATTCTGGAAACCATGGGGTGACAAACGGCATTTCGAATGCATTCGCGTACGAATGCAACGTGTCAAATGATTCAGGATCTACTGTCCCCATCAGAGCAAAGATCCCTCTCTCAAACTGAAATTTGAGGGTATCAAATAAGTACAAACTGGAACGTCCTTTCTGATCACTTGATATCCCAACCTGTCGACATATGATCCTGGTCAGCTTGTAAGCATCCACTGTTTTGATGTTGTCAGCGAATAGTTTGAATTGGAACAATTTGTTGGTTTGATTGTGCTGTTGTTCCAAAGCGAACTGCATGGCGGTGAACACTTCTTTATAGTCTTCCCAAAGGCTCAAGATCGTGCCCACTGGAATGTCTTCGGCATAGGTGGGTTCGATGTTAAAACCACTAATCATAACCAAGACAGTTATCGCGGCCTTGTTAGGGTTCCACATCATTTTATCCAATCCTGGGAGGTCTTCTCAAAGATCCTTTGGCAGAGAAGACCTTTTGGAACTCATCTAAAGTCACATCAGCATCCGTCTTCGAAGAGAGAGGAGAAAGTCCCTTTTTGCCTCTCTGCCTTCTTGGTGTCATCTCTCTCTCTCTCACCCTCTTTCTTTCTCTCTCTTTCTTTTTCTCTTTCTTTCTCGTTCTCTCGCTGTCGTACACACGACAAATACCAACCGCGGACTACTGCATGTGCGTAGAAATGTGCCAAGAACTCAATCCCCCCTCCCCATTTCGTTCACTGGTCCATTCCAACATGTGCGAGAGTGAGAGACGAGGATAAACGGGCAGCCTTCTCCTTTTTGAGCCGTTCCAACATATTTTTCCCCTTTTGGGAGGAGTGGCAAAATAAGCCGAAATCTGAGCTCGACCCACGAGCCGTTTTATTAGTCTTTGGAGTCTGGCCACCACTGAGAAAGGCCAAAGCCTGGTGTCTGAGAAACACGTCAAAAAGATCATTTTTTCCGATTTTAAAATACGCCTAAAATCTAGAGCTGTGCGGGACAATGCTGAAAGTGAAATAAATTTGTCATAATTAGAGCCCTTAAACTTGATGTGAGAACTTGACCTCACAAGTAAGGCAGAAGCAAAACGAATTGTAAGCGCCAAATGGGGCTCATCTGCTATTTGTTACTTTTGATCAATCATTGGCTAAGATAACTGAAATATCAGCACGTTTATCTAACTAATATTAATATTAAAGAAAAAAAAAACCTTACTAATAAATTAAATCTAATGTGGACATATTATTACGGGTAAGTTGTAGTAACTTAACTATGATTACTCTATTTTTCGACGATTGCTCTGTTGCTGATGAAGGCGCGGAATTGGGAAATGCATCTATAGGAAAATAATCCTTTCCTAATTGGCCTTCTAGACCACTTAAACTCCGGCTACCATAGTCTTTCGAAAAAAAATGTGGAAAATTGGATTGCGAAAAGAAGAGGTATTATGTAAGAAGAGGTTAAGGTTCCAAACGTATTATTGGGTCCTGAGTGGGGATTTCGATACCGGACAAAGTTAAGTATCATAAATAAGGTGACATAGCAAAGTCAATTTTGCTTGTTTGAAAAATCAACCGGAGAGAAAAACTGGTTTACTGACTTCAGTTTTATTTTTTTGTGTATTTATTATAACGTTGGTCGGAAAACGTATCAAAAATCAAATCTTCGAAGGAATTTGGTTACATATTTTAAGCATTTTCCACATATATAGCGTCTTTTAAGATACTTGGCGGACATTATGTATTAGTACTTCTCCTGGATGACAAATTATTTGCATATTTCACATCTAAAACTGAGATCATTCCTGGGCTCAACTAATGATGAAGAATAAAGTGAAGAGGATGATGAGCATATCAGCAGCTGAGAAATTTGGTGCAGCATACTCAGGCTAAAGGAAGATTTCGCTCGGTATCGTGTTCTTTAGTCAAACGGAATTGAATGAGAAGAATGTACAATGAAACGCGCAAATATAACAAGATTTTAAAAACACATTCATTGTTGTCAAAAGCAACCACAATTTTCAGCCCTGAGCTTCCATCTTAAGGATATATGAAGCTATAAAGAAATTGAAATTTCTGTTAGTTTGTCTAAACCTTCAGTTTCCTCAGCTGCCAAAAAAGAGAAACGAAAATATTAAATGCCTCTCCGAGGCATGAAAAAGGAACGAGTAACGCGAGTATTTTTTAGTTTTTTGGGGGGGGTCGTTACAGTTACTCCATTTTAAATTGTTATGGAGTACAGTGCCTTTCCGAAAAAAGGAACGAATTACTGTCATTTCGTTACTTACAATTCGTTACTACTGCCCTGGTCGTTACCATATCTACTCAGGATTATTAAAACGCTTCTACATACAATGAACTGGATGATTTCGGTCAGTTC
>NC_081441.1:3114265-3114620 GCF_007210705.1 Tigriopus californicus | reverse complement strand
GTGTAATTCATGCACTCCTTATAAATATGTTATGTATATTACAAATATGATATTTATTGGATTGGATTGGTATTATTGGATATTTGATATTCAGCTCCTAAGCTTTTTTAAAGTTAATTTTTTTTAATCTTTGTTAAAATTACCCAGCCACCAAATGCCCTGATTATAGTGTGGCTTTGACTTATTAACATTCAAAATATATTAAAGATATTTGTTTTGACTTTATAAAGCTGTATTGTATCAAGGTAACGAATTTCGTTACGTGTATATCTTGGAAATTAAAAACGTTAGTGAAAAGGCTAGTTGTTACTTCATATTTATGTGTTTGAAGAAAGCTTAGATTTTATTGATTACT
>NC_081441.1:3096547-3114214 GCF_007210705.1 Tigriopus californicus | reverse complement strand
GACCCGAGCTGGTTGGATGTGGAAAAAAAAGACCAGCAACGAGTAGCATAATAGTACCTTTCTACTGTCTTTATCTTGAATGCCCCTCAGTCATGTTTGTTGATTTCCAAGCTAATAAAGTGTCTAACAATCAGCCAACAAACAAGATTTACTCGCATACGCAATTCACTTACAAATAACACCCTCATTCATGAACCACAGGAGACTGTCTAGAATGAACAATTTGGAAAGCGATTGGAAGCATGCATTGCCTTCCATGAGAAGATCAACTCCAGATCAAGAAATCACGTATTCAAGTGGCAGTTGAATTGAACGACTCGGTCAAAAAATTATGCCCTCTCAAAACAAAGGGCAGAAAATGAATGATTTGGCCCTTTTTTTGTAAGAGGGCTAAACTGGATAGAGGCTAAACCATTCATTCTGAGTAGATTTATGGATTGGACTGTCATTTGAAATATGCAGGGCAGTAGTAACGAAATTGCAAGTAAAGAAATTACAGTAATTTGTTCCTTTTTTAAAAAAAAAGGAACTGCACCCATTACATTTTAAATGCTGTAATTGTAACGACCCAAAAAATACAGTTTGACATACATTTTACAATCGGACATGACTAAGAGTCACAAAAAAATATTCATTGCTTGTTCCTGTTTTCGCGCTCCAGAGCGGCATTTAATTATTCGTTTCTCTCTTGGCAGCAAAGAAAACTTGAAGCCTTTAGGCAATCTTAACAGAAATTTTCATTATAACGTTTTCATATATATCCTAAATAAAGAATCTCAGGGCTGAAAATTTTGCTTGCTTTAAACAAGTGAACGCATTCATGAACAGCTGACGTTCTTCCATGGATTAAAATCAAAGACAACATGCCCAGCAAAACCGCACTGTGCAAGCATTGAATTTTGACATTTATTCCATTTTGCATGCTTTTCTAAGCAAATAGCATTGTGGTATTGAGCCAATTTGATAGTGCGTTCACCGAATTACGCCAAACATGTTCATTTTGTTGGGTTTTGTAACACGGCTCACTCAAAATCACTTGATTATTGAAAATTCAATGAGTGGATGGTGCGAGTTGACTGTGTTGTTTGGTCTATTTCTTGTCAGGAAGTTTCTAAGCGTGCCTAATGTTAAAAGGAAAAGGGAGGATAATCAAATAAAAGAGTCTTCTTCGTCATGGCTCACCAAAAAATGAAATGATAGAAGACCTGAGCTATATCCATGGGAGGCGGTCATTACCAGGGCATTAGTCGTTAAGGAACGAATTACAGTTACAATTACTTTGGTCAATAAGAGTTATTCGTTACACTACCAATACTCGCCCAAAAATGTAATGGCGTTACTCGTTACAATTATTTTTCTATAATTCTAGATGAACTACATTTCAGGTTTTTTGCCTCATCCAGACCATACTTTGTTCAATCAATGGTTTTTTTTTGTTTCATGTTATATTAATGAGCATTGATAGTTATTATTTGCTTACAAACAGCTTCTTCATTTCGACTCCAATATTCAAAAGTAAAATTAATCAATGTGCTGTATATATGTAGGTAAGTTAGTACTGCATTACTCTCATTCTTTACCATGCTTGTTTGGTGAAGCCAATGGAAATGCATTATAGGAAAATAATTCCTTTTCCAAATTTGAACCACTTCAACCTTCATGTCTTTTCGAAATTTGGAAATTGGGATGCGAAAGGTATATTTAAAAGGTCAAAGTGTATTATGGGTGGGGATTTCGAATCCGGACAAAGTTAAGGTATCATAAATAAGGTGACATAGCAAAGTCAATTTGCTTTTTTGAAAAATCAAACGGAAAAACTGGTTTACTGACTGCAGTTTATTTTTTTGGTTTGTATTTAATACTGTCGTCGAAAACGTATCAAAAATCAAATCTTCGAAGGAATTTGGTTACATATTTTAAGCATTTTCCACATATATAGCGTCTTTTAAGATACTTGGCGAGCATTGGTATTAGTACTTCTCCTGGAGTACAAATTATTTGCATATTTCACATCTAAAACTGAGATCATTTCCTGGGCTCAACTAATGATGAAGAATAAAGTCGGATGGATATCAGCATAGCTGAGAAATTTGGTGCAGCATACTCAGGCTAAAGGAAGATTTCGCTCTGTATCTGGTCTTTTAGTCAAACGGAATTTGAATGAGAAGATATGTACAATGAAACGCGCAAATATAACAAGATTTTAAAAACACATTCATTGTTGTCAAAAGCAACCACAATTTTCAGCCTGAGCTTCCATCTTAAGGATATATGAAGCTATAAAGAAATTGAAATTTCTGTAAGTTTGTCTAAAACCTTCAGGTTTCCTCAGCTGCCAAAAAAGAGAAACGAAATATTAAATGCCTCTCCAGAGCATGAAAAAGAACGAGTAACGAGTATTTTTTAGTTTTTTGGGGGGGGGGGGGTCGTTACAGTTACTCCATTTTAAATTGTTATGGGAGTACAGTTCCTTTTCCGAAAAAAGGAACGAATTACTGTCATTTCGTTACTTACAATTTCTTTACTACTGCCCTGGTCGTTACCATATCTACGTCAGGATATTAAAAAACGCTTCTACATACAATGAACTGGATGATTTCGGTCAGTTCAGATAAACGTGCTGATATTTCAGTTATCTTAGCCAATGATTGATCAAAAGTAACAAATAGCAGATGAGCCCCATTTGGCGCTTACAATTCGTTTTGCTTCTGCCTTACTTGTGAGGTCAAGTTCTCACATCAAGTTTAAGGGCTCTAATTATGACAAATTTATTTCACTTTCAGCATTGTCTCGCACAGCTCTCAGATTTTAGGCGTATTTTAAAATCGGAAAAAAATGATCTTTTTGACGTGTTTCTCAGACACCAGGCTTTGGCCTTTCTCAGTGGTGGCCAGACTCCAAAAGACTAATAAAACGGCTCGTGGGTCGAGCTCAGATTTCGGCTTATTTTGCCACTCCTCCAAAGGGGAAAAATATGTTGGAACGGCTCAAAAAGGAGAAGGCTGCCCGTTTATCCTCGTCTCTCACTCTCGCACATGTTGGAATGGACCAGTGAACGAAATGGGAGGGGGATTGAGTTCTTGGCACATTTCTACGCACATGCAGTAGTCCGCGTTGGTATTTGTCGTGTGTACGACAGCGAGAGAACGAGAAAGAAAGAGAAAAAAAAGAGAAGAGAAGAAAGAGGGTGAGAGAGAGAGAGATGACACCAAGAAGGCAGAGAGGCAAAAAGGGACTTTCTCCTCTCTCTTCGAAGACGGATGCTGATGTGACTTTAGATGAGTTCCAAAAGGTCTTCTCTGCCAAAGGATCTTTGAGAAGACCTCCCAGGATTGGATAAAATGATGTGGAACCCTAACAAGGCCGCGATAACTGTCTTGGTTATGATTAGTGGTTTTAACATCGAACCCACCTATGCCGAAGACATTCCAGTGGGCCACGATCTTGAGCCTTTGGGAAGACTATAAAGAAGTGTTCACCGCCATGCAGTTCGCTTTGGAACACAAGCACAATCAAACCAACAAATTGTTCCAATTCAAACTATTCGCTGACAACATCAAAACAGTGGATGCTTACAAGCTGACCAGGATCATATGTCGACAGGTTGGGATATCAAGTGATCAGAAAGGACGTCCCAGTTTGTACTTATTTGATACCCTCAAATTTCAGTTTGAGAGAGGGATCTTTGCTCTGATGGGGACCCGGGATCGGAAACGAATTTGTTCCCTTTGACATTTTGAACTCTACAAGTTCCCGTAAAATTTGATTTTCTATGCCAGCTGTCTCAAGCCTGACGCGGGCATATTTGCGTTGTTAAAAAGCATGACATAACTGTGTACCCCAAAGACCTGGCTGACTCGCCCAAGACCCAGAGCCAGACAAGCATGGCCATTGGCCAGAGGTTTACCCCGCATCCCAAACCAACGTGCGAACTTTTGAAAAATGGTATTGGGCATACACCCCATACACCTCTTCTTTGGTGGCGTAAATATGAGGCTGCCAGGGCGCTAGTACTCTCTATCTATCTATCTCGATTGCTTCATCGTTCATGCAGCGCAAGTTCATTTCAGATATTAACGCGGGATGGAGGTCATACTACCACTATGTGCTAACCTCGTCGAAAGCAAAAGAACATATTTGGCTAAGATAACATTAACAGTGAACATCATCCACACGTCACCCTGTGTGTTCATGGCTCTGAGAAAAAAGACAGTCGCTCAGTCTATCTAGTCAGTGAGTCAGTGAGTGAGTAAGTGAGTAAGTCAGTGAGTCAGTCAGTTCAGACAGTCAAGAAGTTTGCCCAGTTCATCCTAACCTCTGGCCAGGCTCCCCCGTCCCCTTGGACTGTGCTCCCTTCAGCCTCAGCCAGCTAGCCAGTCATCCATCTATCCATCCATCCATCCATTATTAGGCCAGGATTGGGATTGTTGGTAGTCAAGTCCACCGCCCGCCCATTGCCATTGCCGCACCTCCGCACCCACTAGCCACCGCTCCCGCCCAGGCTGGAGGCGTGTCGCTGGCCGTAGTCTCTTGTCCGTAGGCCTTGATCATGTTCGACTCGTCCGTGATGAGTCGGACGGCCTCCTCGTCCTTGGTCGACAACCCGGATTCGCTCCAGACCTCTTGTTTGGACTACATCTGCCAGAACTTGGAGGCCATCGCCGTGGTGGCCTCGGACGAGGCCGCTCTCCTCAGTAGTCAGGCCTCGCCTCCGACCGCCTGGTCGGCCTCGGGCACTTTGGGCGGCGGCAGCCCCTCCTTATCCTTGGCCGTGGAGCCCTCCGAACACACCAAACCTAGTCCACCGAGTTCGGGCTGGACCCGCCCTTACACGCGCTCTCAAGCCACGCTCGAGGGCCGTCAGTCGGCTGCCGGCTTGGCCCGCCCGAGTCGGGCCGGTGGCCCGTCCCAAGCGTTGTTGAGCTTCGGCTCGCCGGATATGTTCATTCACACGGATCTGTCGGAGCAGTTGTTGGCTCGGATCTGCGAGCGCGGTCGGATGACCGACGAGGTCATGAATCTGTTTCAGTCTTGTCAGACCCGCCTGCGGAAAGTCCAATTGACCGAGGCCTCGAAGTTGACCACGCGGAGTTTGCGCGTATTGCGGGGTCATCAGATCACGCACTTGACCACGATCGGTCTGTCCAAGGCCACGGTGACGGATTTGATCGGGTGCCTGGGCGATTGGACCTTGCAAAATTTGCAGGCCTTGAATGTGGCCAAGTCGACGTTCGTGGATCATTGCAAGATCACGGTCGTGGTGGCTCTGTCCAAGCTCCAACATTTGCACACCTTGAACGTGTCCAGCACGGAGTTCACCAAGACCAGTCTGGAGATGATCGTAGATGACCTCCCGCGACTCGAGCACTTGGACATTTCGTGCACCAAAGTCAGTGATATCTCGTGTCTGCGCAAGTGCAAGCATCGTCTCAAAAGTCTTTCGTTGTACGGACTCCGATTTCCGCCCGAGAGTTCGGCCTTGGCCGATGTGTTGGAGGTGCTCCAGGATCTGTCCGAGTTGCGCCATTTGGATGTGTCTGAAAACCCGGAGAGTGACACGGTTCTCCAGCTCTTTACCTCCCAAGTATCCATTCGGGCCGAGCGGATCGTGGAGAGCAGTCAGAGTTGGCCCAATCTTATTTCGCTCGATATCTCGGGTAAGGCCAAAGGATTCTTCCTAATACAACATCTGAATGTTTTAACATCAATGTCCATCCAGTCTATAGTCTCCCCGGTTAGTGGTGCATTCTTGGGCTATGCTATGAGCCCATGAGTTATGGGATTTTGAGAATAGAAATAGGCTTTATGTTCTATTATTGCCGTTTTCATTTCAAGCGAAAGTTGCTTCACAAGTTATGAAGCTATGACAAAATTTGAACCCTTTTTACAGAGGACGCGTAACTATTCCAACCTAAAATTGAACGAGCAATAATAAGTACACTAGCTACATCTAAAAAAGAGGCTTTATCTCAAACAAATATACGTATGTTATTGTTTATTAGATATCTAGATGCATCGCTTTCAGGTTCTAATCTCTATGATTGTTCTTTTTTTTTTTTTTTTTCAATTTTAGGCAATAACAATATTAGTGATCATGTGCTCCAAGAGTTCTTGACCAGTCACAAGCACACGTTGCGATTCTTGGGCTTGGCCTTGAGTGATACTTGCAAGTTGGACTTGCTGACCAGCCCCGATCATCCGACCTACAACGCCAATCTCACCGTCACAGGGAGTGGAAATGAGGCCCAGGTCCTCGAAGCTTTACGTCGCTACAAGACACGCCCGTGTTATGTCCAGAAGTCTTTGTATCATCTATTCCGGTTAACTCAGAACTACTCCACGCCCCGACGAGACATGATTGAGGTAATTTAATCATGACAGCCCTTCCCTTGGTGGTTTTGAAGCATAATAATCACGTGCATTTTTCTAGGTGGTGACCGGATGTGCTCGAACGTACAAAACTGTGTTCAACATTCAAATGGCCGCCACGGCTTGTCTGTTCAACTTGACCAAAGGCGATTTGGGCAAGATTCTGCATCCGAGGATCCTCTCCGACACGGTGAACGTCAATTTGAACGCCATGGAGGAGTTCCCTCAACACCAACAGCTCCAGAAGAACGTCCTGCTCACGATCTGCAGCGATCGAATCCTCCAAGACGTCTCGTTTGACCATTTCCGTTGTGCCAAGCTTGTCATGGATTGTCTATGTAAATGGCAAGATCTATCTATGAACCGCATGAGCGTGGCCATCTGTTCAATCCTAGGTGAGTGGAACGTTATTAATATTTCTCATGCCGCCTTTTGTTTTGCTTATGCTATCCTCTAAAATGTATTTAGCCGCCAAGATCTCGACCAAAGAGACTTCCGAGTTGGGTTCACATGCCAATTACATGGAGAAGCTTCTACAAATGGTCAAGGAACGTCTTGAGAGCATGGAGATCGACATCATCCTCAAGTTCACCCTCTCAGCTTTGTGGAATCTCACGGACGAATCACCCAAAACCTGCTCCGTGTTCCTCCAAGAAGGCGGTATGGACTTGTTCCTCCAAGTTTTGGATGCTTTTCCCGGTGAGATCTCCATCGAGACCAAAGTTTTGGGTCTCCTCAACAACATTGCTGAGGTCAAAGAACTTCGATTCAACCTGATGGTCGATTCGTTTATCAACCTTTTGAGGTGAGACAATTCCCACCATGCTTTCCACTCACAAATACCAAACCATGCATGTCTTGAATCGAGCTGATTTCTATTCTCACTCCCCTCAATAGTAAGTTAATGCACTCAAAGCACATTGATGTCAGCTATTTTGCGGCCGGGATCGTGGCCTATCTGGCCAGCTCAGGTCCGTGGACTGCCACGACTATGTCCAAGGAGGAGATGACTGAAGATTTGGTAAGGACAGCAATCCTCTTTCATGAGAGATCGTAGAGATAATAGTGTCATTTTTCGTTGGTCAGTGTCACGTGGTGTCCAGTTGGAAAACGCCCAAGGATGAAATGGTGGCCTATCGGTCGTTCAAACCCTTCTTCCCCCTTATGTCAGTGGATCAATCATACGCTGTCCAACTTTGGGCCACCTGGGCGGTTCACCATGTCTGCACCAAAAATCGTAGGTCTTGTAAAGAGAAAAAAAGCCCTGCAAAATCAATTATGTCTTTTCTCTCTCATCTCTTTAGCACGACGTTATTGCTCTATGCTGAAGGAACAGGGTGGTTCGGAAGTGATCTTGGACCTTCTGAAGTCCGCCGATCCTCAGACCCGCGTTCACGCTCTGGCCGAGCGGATTATTCGAGAACTTGTCATCAAGGGATGCATGCCATTGAGTGTGTTTGCCAATGGAGAGTTGCCCAACCATCGAGGGGACGAGGATCAAGGCGATGACCCCGCCCAGGACTTCTTCATGGCCGAGGAAGATATTCTCGCCCTCTCGGGTCTCTGAGAGAACTCTTCTTTTCTGATCATCGATCACATCGTGCATACTTAAGGATCTTCCCTCCCCCTCTTAAGAATCTATCAACTATGGATATATCTTTTCGTAACTACTGTAGATCTTGAGGCCTCTGTTGAGATTAAGTCTAAATCGTCATCTCCAACCCCCATTCGATCCTTGTTTCTTTTTGTCAATTATGTCAACCCACATTATGCTGCTGGTGTGTAATGATCTTGATTATTTGCCTTATGAAAATGAACGCAATGTTTAGTAACTGCATGCACACCGTCAGTGTTTCCGCCTCACATGTGTAAGGAGACTATCCTTGCAAAAATACGCCTTTCCACAACGATCGCACGAGAATTGGGCCCGAGGCTCGTGTTGCTTCATGTGATCGTCCAAGTAGGTCTTGGACAGGAAGAGTTGCTCACAAACCGGACAATTCAATAGCTTGTACTTTAATCGAGCCATTTCCGGATGGATCCGTGCCACGTGTCTCAGTAGGGTTTCCTTGTTGCAGAAGGTCTGATCGCAGAGATCACACGTCTTCAATCCCGCCTCATCCGGACTCAGCTCCTGGGTTTTGGCTTTGTGACTATTGAGATGATACTTGAGTTTCGTGTTGGTCTTGAATAGGATTGGGCAGCGTGGACATTGATAGATGTGCGCCTGCGGATGGAGATCCCGCATGTGACGAATGTAATCGAGCTTGCGTGGGAACAAAATCCCGCATAACCGACATTTAAAGAGCTCCGGTACCTCATGCTGACGTTTGTAGTGGTCCAGGGCGATATCGATCTCATCGAATAAAGCCTGCGGACACAAATGACATTGGAAAGGCCCTCCGGGAGGGTTCGTCTTCGGTCCATCACATTCGTTTTGAAAGTGGCTCTTGAGCTCTAAACCACTCTTGAACTCTCGGTCACATCTCCGACATTGGAACAATAAAGCCAGGGCCAGGGTCTGGCCAATGGACTCAGGATTGGAGGTTGCCCCTGGATCCGATATCGATGAACACGCCGACGCAATCTGTGGGAAATGATTTGGGTAGTAATGTTTCTTCTTAAAGTATTGGATCTTGCCTTGGAACGACCGCCGAGCCCCTGATACGACCAAGACCTTTCGGCAGAGGCCACACTGGATTTTTTCCCCCTTGGCCACCAATTTGGAGTCCTCCAAGGCCTTCAACTCGGCCCTCAGTGCGTCAATATCGGGCTCTTCAAAGGTCCTCCGGGTACTGGACGTGAGTTGAGCTCGCGCCTTAGTCCAATTCTGGATGATATCCTCCAATTCGTCGGCCTTATCGCCCTTCCCCTGTTCCTCATTTGATTCATCACCTTCGGATTCGCTCACCGACGTATTTGAGGCATGATTCAACGCGCACGTGTCAAAATGATTCTGTCTAAACTGACCGGCCAAGTGGCCGCTTTCAAAAGTGGATATCGGGAACTCTAGTCTACATAGCCCGCAGATCACACTTTGCTCATTGAGGGAGCTGTGAGCCAGAGCAGCAAGTTTACTGGCCTCGGTGGCTACTTCAAATCGAGGCCGGGGTGAACGAGGACAAGTGGGTCCTTCGAGCGAGGTAGCTGAAGTCTGAGGGCGCGGTGAAATCGGAGGGGGGCTCTCCGTTTGTGAACTCTGGGGACGAGATTCCATCAAGGCCGCATTGCGAACGCCAAAGGCCCTCATCACCCCATTAATATCCGTCAAAAGTTCGGCTTCGGTAACGGAAGTCTCGCCTAATAAAAGTAGTTCCAGAGCAGCTTGCACCACTTCCACTCTTTCATCCGCAAACGACAGAGCCACATCCGTATACATCCAGATTCCCCCGGGAATCGAGCCCAAAACCCGACGTAAGATAGGGATAGCAATCCACATGGGTCGAGCATCGATGCGGATGGACCCATCGGTGCAATGGATGTCCCAAAAATAGTCCTTGGGATCGTCGCCCGAGACGTAAAAGTCGGACCCGGAGATTGGATTCTTCAACGTTATCACGTTCACCATGATAAAAGTTTTGGCTCTGGATTTTTGGGCTGACAAGGATGTTGGTTACCCAAACGGGACAGCCATTTTGAGACGTTTTTTGTCAGGCTGGAGTCTCGTCATTTTATGGGCTGGGAGACGTGGCCGCAGACTATAACGACTCATTTCCGAG
The DNA here is from genome assembly GCF_007210705.1 of Tigriopus californicus. Classification (NCBI taxonomy): domain Eukaryota; kingdom Metazoa; phylum Arthropoda; class Copepoda; order Harpacticoida; family Harpacticidae; genus Tigriopus; species Tigriopus californicus. Next base: position 3,104,126 of record NC_081441.1, on the reverse strand, counting down.
CTGCCTTTAAAGCGAAACAGCTCGTTCAGATTTTACGACTTTTTGAATTACCCTATAACTGGTTCTACGCGGTGACGGAAAGTACCACCTTACACTAACGCACTCTCCCAGCATAACATAGATTCCACGCAGTGATAGCCTTGGAGCATGTGTGTGATGCGTGTGATGGATTGATGGGTCCGTGGATCCAGTCGAGTGGCAAGTTGCCCCCCACAAAGTGGCTTTCCCTGAAGAAGATTGTCTATGATCATCAAAGTTATCAACCTTGATCGAAGGAGATGATATGATTGAATATGCCATTTCCCGTCAGCTTAGCGCTGGGTTATAAAACCGGATGGTTATGTGTCCTCCCGTCAATCCAGTGTCTACCACCATACCATTCAACCATTTGCGAGGAGGCTCATAAACCGGATTTGGTCAATGGTTGCGAGCGTACTACCAATCTCGACTCCATTTTTATCCCACAAACATGATTCGCTCGAGTGCAGCCCGATTCAATGTATGGGGCGTGGCCTCCCCGCTGAGGCGTGCCACCGAGACTCGTCTGCGATCCCTGTGGACCGGACAGGAGAGCTTGTGCCAAGACGATCCGGAAATGTGGGACCTAGTTCAATCCGAGAAACGTCGGCAAAAATCCGGGCTAGAACTGATCGCCTCGGAGAACTTTTGTAGTCGAGCCGCATTGGAGGTCACGGGCTCGTGCTTGAACAACAAATATTCCGAAGGCTATCCCGGACAACGGTATTACGGCGGTACGGAGGTCATCGATCAGATCGAGCTGCTCTGCCAAGAAAGAGCCCTGGCTGCCTACAGACTGTCTCCCGAGCAATGGGGGGTCAATGTCCAGCCGTACTCCGGCTCGCCGGCCAATTTTGCCGCTTATACGGCCGTGCTCCAACCCCATGATCGCATCATGGGACTGGATCTACCTGCGGGTGGACATTTGACCCACGGGTTCATGACCGAGAAGCGCCGGGTGTCAGCCACGTCGGTGTATTTCGAATCCATGCCTTACGGCTTGAATCAGACCACGGAGCTCATCGATTACGAGCAATTAGAGAAGAATGCCGTGCTGTTCAAGCCCCGGATGATCATCGCCGGGTATTCGGCCTACTCCCGACTCCTGGACTACCCGCGTTTCCGGGCCATTTGCGACCGGGTCGGGGCATATCTCTTGGCGGATATGGCTCATATTAGCGGTCTGGTCGCCGGGGGGGTCATCCCAGGGCCCTTTGAGCATGCCGATCTGGTCACGACCACCACCCACAAAAGTCTCCGTGGCGTTCGAGCTGGACTCATTTTCTACCGCAAAGGTCAAAAAGGCGTGGATCGAGCCGGTCAGCCTATTATGTATGACCTCGAGTCTAAGGTGAATAACGCCGTGTTTCCGGCGTTGCAAGGCGGACCTCACAACCACGCCATTGCCGGCGTGGCGGTGGCCCTTCGACAGGCCCAATCGCCCGAGTTCAAGGCCTACCAGGAGCAAACCCTGAAGAACGCCCAAGCCATGTGTCAAGCCATGAAGACCAAAGGCTATAAAGTGGTGTCGGATGGCACGGACAACCATTTGATCTTGGTGAATTTGAAGCAGTCTCAAGGCATTGACGGCGCCCGTGTGGAGACTATTTGCAATCGGGTGTCCATTACCTTGAACAAGAACAGCGTGCCCGGCGATAAGAGCGCTATGGTGCCGGGAGGCGTTCGATTGGGTGCGCCCGCGCTCACATCCCGAGGATTGCAGGAGGCGGACTTTGAAAAAGTGGTAGAGTTCATTCATCGGGCCGTGACGATAGCCAGGACTGCCCAGGGACAGACCCAAAAGCTCAAAGATTTCGCTCAGTTTGTCGAGTCGGACCCGGGCATCGTGCAAGCGTGCCAGGAGCTCAAACGCGAGGTCAACGAATTTGCCTTAAAATTCCCCATGCCCGGTTTTGAGCACCATTAAGTTCATTCATCTATATATACGCTAACATCATAGTGGGCTCAGGAAGGGACCAATGTTTAATAAATAAATGACGACTCATCACATTCTTCGATTCGAGATGGTTAGACTATTTGTTGACTTTTTGAAAGTACTCTTGAGATTCCGAAGGATTGGGCTTGATGGTGGGCGAATCCGGGGTCCAGCCCGCCGGGCACACTTCTCCGTGCTTCTCCACGAACTGGAAGGCCTGGACCAGTCGTAAGGTCTCGTCCACGGATCGGCCCACTGGCAAATCATTGACCGTCATTTGCCGCAAAGTGCCCTGGAAGTATGGTTCATATGGAGTCAATCGGTCGAGGCCATCTCGTTTGACCAAAAGTGGGCATCGTCAATAACTTACTAATTAGACAACAATAGGTTCAGCTCAGGAAATTTTTATCGAAAATAAAAATGTTTTTCTGTCCATGAAGTTTAGAAAAGATACACTTAAGAGAAAAACTAGCCAGTACATGGGTTTCTCGAACAAGAACAAGAGCCTATTAAGCAAATTCGTGATGCTCTACTGAATGGTTGACACGTCAATACGTTGAATTAGGGAGATAATTTTTGATGATTTAGATCAAGGATTTAAAGGTCTTGGTTATCATCGAAGAGCAGGATCGATGGGGTTTTAAAATTCAGGGCCGTCACTTACATTAGTGGAGTGGAAGCAAACACCCTTTTTATTAGATGGGGTTGACATTTACAAGACAATGCCCATCCATGCCAGACAGACTATCCGAACCAAATTTCCATGACGGATGATGACTTTGATGAAATTACCTCGGGATCAATGATGAACAACCCGCGGAGAGCGACACCAGCCTCTTCCAATAAGACGCCATAATCGCGCGCGATTTGCTTATTGAAATCCGCGGCTAACGGATAGTTGAGTCCACCCAAGCCGCCCTGTTTCCGCGGCATGTTGATCCAGGCCAAATGCGAGAAGTGCGAATCCGTGGACACGCCCACCACCTCGCAATTGATGTCCCGGAATTCCTGAATGCGATCCGAGAAAGCGATGATCTCGGTGGGACACACGAACGTGAAATCCAACGGGTAAAAGTACAACACCAGATATTTGCCCTTATAATCGGACAATTGGATCTCTTGGAACTGACCGTTCACCACAGCTTGGGCTTGGAACGCGGGGGCGGGATGCTGGATCCGGGGCGACCAAATCGAGCTCGAGCTCGACAGAGGCTGCCTGCGGGCGGTGACGGACGTGGCAGCGGTAATGGCGCTGCGCACACTGGGTCGGAGAGCCGAATGGACTAGACGGGACATTACCCATGCCATGATGACGATGGTCTCTACCACTCAAGCAAGAATCTTGGCGATTATTGAAAGCGATATTTGGACCGATATGTGTACTTCAGTACATATAGAACAGTAGTGGAGTAGGTATGGCCGACCCAAGGACTCGCCAGTCCTCACATACACAGTGCAAAATGATTAGGGCTGTTCAGAAGATGCAAATACATCTTTTACCAAAGCATCTTTTTGCGGACATCCTCTCCGCTGGGAATGGCATCCCAGGCACTTCTTGAAGAAAAAAAATAGATATCCAATTTATATAAAAACTAATCCACCCCTAAATCAGAGTGGGTGGATTTGGCTAGCCCTTGATCATAGGGTTGATCATGATCAGGCATTTGGATCAGACACTGGTCAAAGTCAAACTTAAGGATGCTTCGTGATCACCGCACACATATTCTCTGTGAATATTTGAGGGCAGGGAATTGAACAAGGCATGATTTGATTCAACAAGCTGAATTTTTCATTGATTTATTTCTTTTTTTAAACTTGTTCAGCCAATTATTTGCCTTCCAACTTCTTGCTTCTTTTGTTGCCAATGACGTTTTCGTGAACGGCTTGGCTTTCTCCCTATTGACCCAACTTTTCAATATCATGTCTTATCTGCCTTCAAAAACCAATTGTTGCATATCTCAATCAGGACAGCAACTCATATCCTGTCCTTTGGCACGCTTATCTGTAGTCCAATAGTTTACGAATTTTGCAAAATCATTCAAGATTTCACCAAGACGTTGGCTGCTTGGTTCATAGCATGAATAATGGTTCCTTGAATTGAGGAACCAGGTGCACTCCACTTTCTTTTGGGTTTTGACTCAATGGCCTGCTTTGGGTAACAAATTCTTTAATGTATGTATAATTTCCTATTTATTCATCATTGTATTGCAATAATAAATGCTCATTGGTAAAGTATCTGCCCCCTTTTCGGGTTGTTCTTTTGCATTTTTGCTATTTCATCACTTGTCTTATGATTCTGCGAAAAAGAAATAGTGTATTTCAGCAATTTTTCTTCTCCTCATTAACCATTATGTTGCTTTTGAATCTGTGCTAGAGACCAAGTTGAATTGCGTTTTTGAACAACCCTAAAAATAACATTTACCAAGTAAAATATAGGTTGAGTGATATGGAAGTGAAAATTAAGCGAGGAATAAAAATCTTCAAAAACCCAATGGGTTTGTATTTTCACTGCTTTAATGACTTGATTGTGAGGCATATTCCAATTGGCGAGTTCAAACGAGCTGGTTTTAAAGTTCCCACATGAAACTAAAAGTCGGGTCCAAAGTTAAGAATACGTCACAAAGATTACAGAGTAAATTGATGAGGAGTCCCATGTTTGTTTTACTTCAGGGCAAAAATCAACTTTTACTTTGAGGTATTCTTTTTACAAGCGACTGTCTTACCTACCCTTTATGTATGTGTTATATTCGTCACATATAACACCATATGTGTATAGATTATTCCTTATGAGGAATGTGGGTATCGATAACTTTAAAATATTTGGAATTAACGGGAAGGGGGGTTATGCCCGGCAGATCCAGAGTCCCTAGGAAAGGTTGACACTGGTCTGGTACAAGAAAGTTTGAACTACAATTCCTCGTCCAGGCACGTATCCACGTACATTTATGTAGGCCTTGGACTATGTCACAGGGGCCAAACAGTTGAAAGAATGGATGTAAAGGCATTTTTTCCCCGCGTTATGATTTAAGACCCATAGGGCTACCTACTTTCAATAAAAACGGGATTGGGACATTGGTCAGTTCTTCGCCGTTGGCGATTTCGATGCTTAATGAAGCGTCCCCCCTCGACAACCGAAAAACAACTGGGTCAACTCCAAGATCAACGCGGTCTGACTGTGACTCTAAGCTTCAGCCCCACCATTACAGATCCATCCATGACTGAGTCTGGCCGGGTTGCCAATCACTCGTTGTACATGTACTTGTACCCCACAACACCCCCTCACTCAGACTTTGGCCGGCCCATTTTCGATGGCAATTCTTTCGACAACGCATCTAGTTCGATCTAGTTGTCGCTAACGGTGGAGCAGTCATTACAAAGCTCTAGGTCGTCCAAAACTGAATAGCATCAACATGCGAGCCTTAATAGGGCTCATATACGGCTGTCTCGGGCTTACGGCGTGGGTGACGGGTGCCCCGCCGCCCCATTGGCCGCTAGCCTATCAAGTGATGGGCACGATTTCCATTCCCTTTGCTGAGATCGAAGAGCCTTTCGCCGCTTTCTTTGATGCTCAAAAAGGCCAGAGTCGCATTGATTATTATGGTGGCATGGACCGCACGTTTCAACGCCGAGATATTGGCGATTTTGGCACGAGCTTCAAGATTGTGCCCATGGCCGACGATCATCTATCGAATGCCATTCGATGCTTCCAGACCAATGGCAGCCAAGCGGAGCCCATTGAACCGCAAGCCATCTTGCCCGATCTGGCCGAATTCGAGTTCAAAGGTGAGTTGAAGAAAGACTGGTGGGTTGGATCCAAGAATTGAAAGCAAATTTCACGTTTTACGGCTATTGAGTACACACAGGAGGCGGATCTAGCTTTTAAGGTCTTGAGAAATTGGCTCATATTCGTAAATTGTAACAGTACCCAATTTTTTTTTTTTTTTTTTTTTTTTGTTATTTTTATTATTATTATTATTATTATTATTTTTTTTTACCTGAAAAGCTTTTCGACAAGATTTAAAAAATGTGAAGACATTGTTTAATTGTCCACTGTCCTCATCATTTTTTGCTATGATATTATGATATGATCATCTTCGTAGAGAGGCTGCATTAACCATCTCACTGAATGGCATCCGAATTTCAGGCGATGATTTAGTGGAAGGTGTGACTTGCCAGAAATGGCAACGCCTGGTTAAGTTTGATCACAAAGTGAACAAATACACCATGTGGATTCGCATGTTGGGATCGCCTTTGGATCCCACTTTGGGCGTTCCCGTGCCCGTTCGTTACGAAATGAAAGGATTCAACTCGTTGTTGGGCTCTCACTTCGATCATTATTATTTGGTTTACATGGTGAGTGTACGAAAAAGAAATGCCTCTTACAACGATCCAGTATTTCTCATGATCAATGTCCTCCACATCTGCGTTCTCTAAATGTAACTCGAACTTTGAAAACGAAAAAAAACAACTAGTTTGAGTATGTCTGCGAGAACAAAGCGCTCTTGCGCCAGATGACCCCAACATGTTGTCAAGATGTCATTTGATCTCTCTTTTTTGGTCTCGGTTCTAGAATTACTCACCCGAAGCCCCGGCTAGTCGGATTTTCGACGAGTACACCAAATATGGCGCCTGCACCGGATGGCCGGGACCTGGCGTTGCTCACGAGGTCTATGTGATGAATCCGGCTAAAGAGTTCGTGGATCCCCATGATGGACACGTGGACGCGGCCTTTGATCACTTCAAGATGCATCACGACAAGACCTATGACAACGAGAAAGACCACGACAATCGGAAGGACATTTTCCGCCAAAACATGCGATACATTCACTCCAAGAATCGAGCCGGTCTCTCGTACAAATTGGAGTCCAATCACCTGTCCGATTGGACCTCTTCCGAGATGAAGATGCTCCGAGGGAAATTATACACCCCCGGTTACAATGGCGGACAAGCATTTACGTACACGGCCCATGAGTCCGCATCCGCCCCTGACGCCCTCGATTGGCGACTTTATGGAGCCGTGTCGCCCGTGAAGGACCAGTCCATTTGCGGCTCCTGTTGGTCATTTGGAACGGCTGGAACCTTGGAGGGGACACTCTTTCTGCAAACCGGCGAAATGATCCGGTTATCCCAACAATCCCTGATGGACTGCTCGTGGGGCTTCGGCAACAACGGCTGTGACGGCGGAGAAGATTATCGGGTCTATAAATTCATGATGGCTCATGGTGGAATTCCTTCCGAGGAGGACTACGGGCCATATCTGGGAGCTGACGGATATTGCCATTTCAAGGATATACCCAAGAAGTACCTGCCCATTTCGGGATATGTGAACGTCACCTCGGGCGATAATGAGGCCTTGCGAGTGGCCCTGGCCAAGCATGGGCCCATCTCGGTGTCCATTGATGCCAGTCATAAGAGCCTTTCGTTCTACAGCAGTGGCGTCTACTACGAACCGAAATGTACGAGTGTGGAAGAAGGTTTGGATCATTCGGTTCTGGCCGTTGGCTATGGTGAGATGAACGGCGAGAAATACTGGTTGATTAAGAACTCGTGGTCGACGCATTGGGGCAACGATGGGTACATTCTGATGAGTCAGAAAGACAACAACTGTGGAGTGGCGCCGGGCCC
>NC_081441.1:3096357-3096511 GCF_007210705.1 Tigriopus californicus | reverse complement strand
ATTGTGAGCAGGGAACCCAAAAAAGTGGATATTTCCATCATGGGTAGCTATTTATTTCTGGCAATAGCTGGAGAAGATGAATCAGGTTTAGGGTTTTTAGAATTTAATTACTGCACCCGCTAGGTTTTAGATTCTTCTTCGAGGGATCTGAAAA
>NC_081441.1:3088911-3096321 GCF_007210705.1 Tigriopus californicus | reverse complement strand
GACAAAAAGCCAAGAGTCGAGTTTTGGGCGGGCTCAAAAATTGGATTGGGTTTAGAGCTCGCAATGTTTGTTTCATGTCAACACTGCGGGGTCTGGTGGGCGCTGTGCACTGAATATTACCGATTGCGTCGGCTTGAGTCCGATACAATGGGCACCTCTTCAATCGATGGGTTGTCACGGTAAAGTAGGCCGTTGTTTTGCTGGTTGGCCATGGCTCTGACAATTGGAACAGTGTCATCATTTTCATCATCCAATGGATCGTCTGACACGCCCGAGGTGATGGCCATGTCCGCCAAAGCCTTGTCATCCAACACGTAGAACGACGTGATAAAGAAGAACAGGGCTCCAAAAGCTTGGAAGAAGCACGAGAGGAACAGGGCGTACTGGAGGCTGCGAAATTCGATGTCGTAATATTTGGGAGTGAAGCCACCTTTGCCCTGAAAAAAAGTCGGATTTGTAAGATTCTCAGCAAACTATTCAGTGCTAATTGACAATTCATTTTTCGGACAGAAGAAAACATCAAAAGCGCACGCTGAGCACACCAAAGGTTACACTTTGGGCAAGAAACACTTGAAACAGAATAAAAGAGTAAATAAATATACACATGATTGTAACTTTGCAAAAGGCATTATTAAAAATTTGTTCGGAAAAGCAGCAACGAAAGTTTGCCTTACCGCGGCAAAGGATGAGGTATCCGCAGAATCTTCCGTTGAGATGATTGGCCGAATTAGATCGGCCAAGACGCCCACCAAATAGGGCGAGATGGCATCGCCAAAGGCGTGAGAGGTCAGGATTTGCGTGGCACTAGCCAAACTTCGCCGAGTTGGGATCACGATGTATAGAGTCATGTCGCTCACAATGGCCCAATTGCAGTTCAGCAATAGACCTATCCAAAAAGCAATGCAACAATGTTAGGTTAAGAAGACTAAAGCACACAGACAGAGGTACAGTAGGTCATGATCACCTGCCAAAAACGTCAAAGTGTAACACCAACCCACGTTATAACGAGCCACCACGAATCCGATGAAGAGAACGGGCACGCTCAGAAGCAAACTCGTTCCACTGACGATGGGATCGGCATTGGGCACTCGATGGCGAATCTTCTGTGATACGTAAGAACCGGCCGGGACGCCAATCAGCCCGGCAAAAGTCATTACGATGCCAAATTTGTAGGACACGTCCGATTGCATGATGTTCTCGCATCCCGCCTTCGATCCGCAAGCCGCCTTGGCGCCGTAAAACGCGAACTGCGGGCCCCACCACATCAAGGCTCCTGTGAAGATCATTGATGTCAAAATGAATGATCATCTGCTTTCTGTTCGGGTTCCTTTGCAAAGTTGATCTCTTACCCGCACTGAAAGTGACACAAGTGAAAGCAATGGTTGAAAATATGAAGCTCTTGTTCTTGCGCAAGGCATTCAGATCCACTCTGGGCGAAGTTGGGCGAAGATGAGCTCCTTCGCTCACGCCTCTGGGCGGATCCTCCATCACGAACCAGACTCCGAGGATGGCCAGAAGCCCCATGAAAGGGGTCATTCTCAATCCCCAACGCCAATCGTCGGATCGATCCGCCACCTCCGCCCCCACCATGTATCCCAGTCCTGTGCCCACTGGGATGGCGAAATAGAACAGGGCCAGCACTTTGGATCGGGTGTCTTTGGAGAACAAATCACTGATGATGGCCGGAGCGATGGTCGAGTAGGAAGCCTCGCCGATGCCCACGAAGGCTCGGAAGAGTAGAAACATCCAAAAATTGGTCATGAACGATCCGACGAGGGTGGAAATGGACCAGAACGTGATCCCGAAACCGATGATCCAAGTGCGGTCGTAGCGATCCCCGAGGTAGCCAAAAAGCGGGGCGAAGATCATGTAGCAGAAAACGAAGGCCGTTTGCAACAAGCCCAGGTACTGATCATGATGGATTTGGAAATAGGGGTCGTTCTTGATGCTGTCGATCATGCCAGCCACCGTGGATCGATCCATGTAGTTGATCAGATTAATGTAGACCAGTGTCAACACAGTGATGGATTTCTTACGGTCCAAGCTCTCAAACCTGTGTGGAGTCAAACGATGTATTAAGAGTTACTTGTGGTCCTCAAGGCCCACATTTCTACTTCAACATTTTTTGAGCATCAAGAGCATCTCGATTGATGTGGTCTACTTCTTGTAAGTAGGACAACGCAATCAACAGGAAATGTCGAAACGAACCTTGTCAAAAATACGCCCCTTTGTACAATAGCACGCAGAGCACTACAAAACATTGTTCGATTGTGATAAGTATCATTTTCAGATGACTATACTGTATTATATCGCGCGGCTCTATGCATTAATCTTGTAATTTTGACAAATTATTGGGGAATAATCATTTCCGGGAAAAATCCTTTCCGGGCTCAAGCTTCAAATATTATGTCACGGGAAGCTTCAGCTAGCATGTCTAGACTCTAAACATGTCATCTGACTGCCCTTGATAGACAAGAACATGGTTTCCATGTGAAGAAAACCTGCCGATTGGCAGGCTGCCAATCAAGGCCAATTTGTAGCCTAACCCTATTTCAAATGCAATGAAAGCAATGTGAATAATAATGACTAAACAATGACCCTAACCACAAACTACTTGAGTTATTACGATACCATATTGAAACTTGATATTTTTGTGGCATAATTTGGCCGCATGAAATACAATGCAGAAATTGTTAATCAATCCTTTATCGTCCGCAGTGTAAAACATAGGGGTAAACGTAAAACAAGAATGGCTAGAATTAATGCAGAACATTCAAATCTAATCAGCCCTTATCAGGTGATGTCTTAGATGGCATTGATTAATATGATGTCAAGTTTACATGCCGACATATTAGAGACAGGTGGATTGTGCTATGATTTCCTTCCAATTCAACCATAGGGATCGTGCAATACATCACACCCAATGACACCTATGGAGCGATTACGTTCTTCTTCATCAATTGGCCGGCGGTGCTAATGCTTAAGAGTGTGATCAATGCGATAAGACTAACTATAAAGTCTCAGGGCTATTAATGTCGCTTTAGGTCGGGTTCAGATAGGTTAGGTTTAAAAAAAATAACACCTTTATCTAATTGGTGGTGTATAACGTTTACACCTGTCGGGCCTGTTATCATCATCGATATCCTAATGCAATGAATATCCATTACCAAGCCGTGATAGAAGGAAACCACATGAGACTCTCTTGGTGAGTCTGGCTCGATCGACGACGACGTCTTTGCGATGCTCGATCCGCCCCCATCTCGTCATCCTCGCGACTGGCCGGCCTCTGCCGGGCGGGTTCTCCTGAGTCGTGGGCGTGGCCTCGCACCACCTGCGTATTAATGGGCATGGCTGCCACGGGCACACAAAGAGTTTTCGGTAATTGGAGCCCAATCACCGGCACTTTAGATCAAGTACATCCAGAAGAGGATTAGTAGTCCAAACTAGACAAAAGTCGCGGAATAAAACAGAGGGAGGAAGAAAGAAAAGCTGTTATTCTCTCTCTCTCTTCTCCTATCTTCTTATGCTTCAGTTTGGCCAAAATGAGTTTAGAAATGGGTCAGAAGGTAGCCTGGGCGAGACCCCTAGGAAAGTTGTGAGGTCGGTGAGGTGGAGGGAGAGTGGAGACCCACCCACTGGTGAGTGACAGCGTAAGGATGTGAGGATGGAGACTGGTGGGGCTTTATCATAGACTGGCTTTATTCTTAGAGATCAGTCACCCGAAGGTCTGGTCATCTGGTAAGCGTTGGATGATGCCAGTGGTAAAAGGATCGATCTGCCTGCTTCCAGAGACTCCAAACCAGTACTGGACTGCTTTATTAATGTTTGGTTTTTAGGGACCTGACCGACCTGACCCCTTAAAAAAATCAAACAACGTTCAAACTCATCGGCAGGTCTTGCTCGAAAATTTGCGTCGCAAGGCAGATTGATTGCATCGCTAGAGGGCAGTACTCTTTGTCGCTTGATCTGCCATCTAATGACGATTGTCCCAAGGAAGAGATATTCCCGTTCCGGTATCATCTAATAGCCACCACCAATTTTGACCTCACCCTTGGGAGTGAGAGCAGGCTCAGCCGTTTATGCTTACCCCAATACCGTGAAGAATTTTTTTACTGAGCTAGCCAGGCATCAATCCAGGGATAGCATAATGGAAAAGGAACACTCCACTGACACACTATATTATCAGTGATCAGTAGGGTCAGGGACAGCTGAGCTAACGGGGTAGCCGTGGGGTAATGAGGTAGCCGTCCCTGGTAGGGCCAGCCAAAATTTCCAGATAAATATGGTCTTTATTGACAGGATAATTGCGAGAAAATTAACCGAATTTGCACAAAAATGTGCAAATAAACATTCCAAACATAAGCACCAACTCGTTCAAAGTGGTGTAAGGGCTTTTTGCATTCCCTATCAAGGAACACATAAATCAAAAGGAAAATTATCAAATAACACTGAGATTTGAACCTGCTATCCCTAGGGAGCTGATTCTTGCCATGTCTGCGCTGCTCCCTAGATTGATCAGCATATTACACATACTTAATTTTCGTGAAAAAGATAATCTCAGTTAATTAGCAGAAAAACAAGTGTCAGAGCCTAGCAAATGTATTGCAGAACAATTTTGTTAAGTAATTAGTCAATTCTTCCCAAATCAACCATCCACCTCATGACTATTTAACCCGTAAATCATGAAAACACGTCAAGTTGTGCCTGATTTTTAAAGGGAAAGTTCGTTACTCAAACAAAACTGATATTCCAACATTTGAAAAAGAGTATCTTAAATTACAAACATTACAAACAGAAATTACATAGATAAAAGAGCTATTTAAGATGAATGGAAAAAATAAGCAAGTGACTGGTAATATGTCTGCAATCAATTTCACACCTCAATTTGCTTGTTTTTAAAGATTTGAAGAAAAAAACCATGCGTTAAGTTTCAGTTTTCCCTAAAATTTAGCAAAATTCTTGAAAAATATTATAAATTTGTAGATATTTTGAATTTGTTTTGCTGATATGGGTGAAATTTCATAATGAATTGTGGAAAAACGTCAAGCAGATGCAATAAAGTTGCAGAAAAATCTCGAATGTGCAAGTTTTTTTTGCTAAATTTGCACATTTTGATGCATGATGCAAGTTTTGGCCGGTGATCAGTAACTTAACATTAATTGTCAGTCAATGAAGTTGTTCCTTAGTATTTATCACTTCAGTAGAGTTCAGCCAGAATATTAGGACCAGAAATCTTGTTCGGGAACGAATAGCATCATAGTGTCTTGGGTCTTGACCCTGAAAAATAGTCGGGGAGATGATGACAAGGTTCACATTTGGCAGCCCTGGAAGATTTGCGTTTGAGATGAAAGACAACAATGGCATCAGACGATCAGGGTGAACCCAAAGTTAAATGCTCAAGCTCCAATGATTCTTTATGTTGGATAATTTGTCGCTAGATTAACCATTACAAAAGCACAAGCTGAGGAACATAGACCAATAATGTGTCACTCACAAGAAGTCCATTTTCGCATTCTCATAAACCGTTCCTCATATTCAGCTGTTTCAAGCTGATAATGAAAATATCAAATTTTGTGGTGCAGAAATCAACTTGTCCGTAAGACAGAAGACAAAACGGTTAAGGTATGGTTTATAGAATGATCGCCAGACTGAGACTTTTCTATTGTTTCAGCTGTACTATCCGAGCAAGGCAATTGCTTAGTAGGCTTGAATTCCTTTTCGACAAGATAAGTGGAGTGGGGTCATCAAATATGCAAATATGCATGGACAAGTCCTGCTAAAACGGGTTCAGTCTCTGACATTATTGAAAGCATTTGATCAATTTTCAACCAGAGTGAATATCACGCTCGTCCTAAGTTGTACATTGCCCAAAATTAGAAACTGCTCAAAAAAAGTCTCAAATATCTTTAAGCTGAACGCGAAAATGAACATATTCAACATTGATCAAATGCTTAGAAAGCTCGCCACCTGAAATGAGGACAAAAACCATCTCAAACTTGATCATATATGGCTGTTTCTCCCCTAAGCTGTCATAAATTAGAGTCAGTAGAATTTCAAAGTCATTAGCAGCTTTGGAAGGGTTTGGCTTAAATGGGGCTATGGATCTGGCATCTGATTGCAAAACGTTGTAAAGAGCTAACCGCATCCCTGCTGCAATGGGTCCGTCTTTCCTCTGCTCTTACCTTAGGTCAGGCCTCTCTGTCAATGAAGTGATTTAATTTATTAAATCGCATCCTCAACTGACAACCCACACCACCAATTGTCTTCGAACACAGAAGTAATAGATCTAGTATTGATGTTAAGAAGACCATATTTTCGAGGATCTACTAATTTTGAACCTTACTGTGGGACTTAACAGAAAGGTGAGTTTCAGATTGTTGAGTGTAAGGGCTAAAAAAAAAAACCTTAGAGCAACAATGCCATGGAAAACACTCGGAGCCAAACCGTTTTTTCGAATACCAATTCCTCTATGATATCCTCTAATGATGATAGAATCGGATTTTTTTCGTAAATGCCTCATATTGCCAGCACAGTAACAGCCGTTTTGATGTGAAAACCTAATAAAAAACAGAAAAGTGTTAGACACAATACCGAATGTCGCATTATAGGTGAAGGCGTAAAAGACTAGAAAATGAGCCAATTCTCACGGCAAATACCTCGCGAGTTCTCATGACTTTTCCATTGTTTGCCATTTTCGGGTCTTGAACCATCTATGGTATTTTTGATCAACCAACGTGGGGACTCGTATGGGATCATGTGTCTGATTCGTGCCGGATCAAAACTGGATTTTCAACGACCATTTTGTCCACGAAAAGGAATCGTGGATTCCTGGTTACCAGAATCATGTGCATCGCCTCCAACCATCCAGGAAGGCTTGAATTAGATTTGTTTTTTGGAGCACAAAGAGAAAATGTTATTGATCATCTTTCATCGTCCACTTTCCTAATCGGAAATTCACGCATGTGAGAAATCCACACATTTGAACTTTTTAGTCAAATACATCTTGGGTTCACACGAAAATGACCTCAATTTCTAGTATCTAAGTTTCAAGACTACCAAAAAATGGCGTTGGTCAACGATTCTTATCTTGCAGGGGTCTTTTTTATGGATTTCTTGGTCAGACCGGAACCTGAAAAAAAAAATCCATCACAATCGCCGGGTGACACTGGGAAAAATAGTTTTGAAATTATAGCGTCAAGAAACCGGCCATTTAGGATGCACATTTGTATGTAGGAAATGTTCGATCAAATCGCGATTTCAATTCCTCATTTTCTTTATTGTGACGACATTCATTAAGAACGTAAGGAGTGACACAAAAAAGTGCGCTTCGACGTTTGTCCCCAGTTATCCGACGCAACCAAGAACCCACCAACCATTTCTTGAAGATGCAGTCGGGCGGTCAGTGGGGGG
>NC_081441.1:3063738-3088880 GCF_007210705.1 Tigriopus californicus | reverse complement strand
ATATTCAGCTGTTTCAAGCTGATAATGAAAATATCAAATTTTGTGGTGCAGAAATCAACTTGTCCGTAAGACAGAAGACAAAACGGTTAAGGTATGNGGGGAATCGTCAAGATAGAATCGGGGCCTCGAAACCAGTTTCTCATTTGAGTATTTCATGGTAGAACCGCCGCCATCTTTCCCCATTTGTTCTGCCACATTCAAGCCAAGAACATCAGGTTCCTGGTTAAAGAGAGCTATTTGGTCCTAGACTAGAGATTGGATAGCAATTCCTCCCCGAGTAACGAACTCCATTGGCAGGTAAATCAAAATTAAACAACGTTTCATTCGGATTGTCATAGATTTGTACTAATGCGTCTACGTTCTCTCTGTTGCTGCAGCGCTCTGCCCTCTTTCTAAAGATTGGTTCGTGGCAATCGTTTGAATCAAGGTTTGAGCCCTTGAGGAACCCCCCATTGTCCACTATTTTCAAGCAGCAACATGAAATGCTCCGCGTCGATGTCGAAACAATCTGACTGGGTGCTATCCCAGGGTCTGACCAATCTCAAGTGGGAATCTCCCGTCGTTCACACTTGTGCCTTGAGCTATTTGGATTACACCGACTGGCTCCAACTCTACACGTAAATCCCCTCCCCCTATGCCCCCTCCCAACTTGCTGTGTGTAGAATTTTGGATCGGAGTGTTCCGAGCCCTAATCTAGATTCCAGCACTCATCCCATCATAATCATTATTTGCCCATCCGTTTAACCCCCACCCCCCGGGCGCTCACCGTGTGTTGCAGTGTGAAACTGCCGTGTGAGGTCGCCCAAAGACTCCAAGATCTGTGAAAAGGTCGCCAGTGAGATACAGTGTGGAACTGTGGTGAACCATTTTCCAGATCGACGTCCCTCCCTACCTTATCCTCAACATTATCCCCATCCTTCTCCTCCCACTCCCGCTCCCACCCCGTTTTCTACTCCTTAAACTTCAATACTACCTATAGAGCTGACAAGCGCTTTAAAAAACAGTGTGGAACTGTTTGCAGTGTGGAACTGATCAAGTGTTTTGTTAGTGCTCTCAAGAAGTCGTCAAGGTCAATTATCAAGTGCCTCTGTCTCCGAACGACCTAATATCTGTCATCCATCCAATCACGGACAACCAACCTACATGTCTCATCGATTGATTCCCTTCTCTCTGGTGCTGACCTCTACTCCTCATCAAACCGATCCCCAAGCGCGTTTCTTCTCCGAGGTCATTCCACCTCTCAAGGCCAAGATGGATATTGCCACAAACCCAGTGATGAAGTCCTTCCTTGCGGGGTCCCTTTCCGGTACCTTCAGCACCATCTTGTTCCAACCACTCGATTTGGTCAAGACCAGGATTCAGAATCATCACCAATATGCCACCGCCAATCATGCCCTGGCGTCTTCGGCCACATCCGGAGGGCGACTCGTTCACTCCTTGAGCATGTTCTCCGTGGTCCGACAAGTGCTCAAAAGTGAGCATATCACCGGGCTTTGGCGGGGCATCATCCCTTCGGTCACGCGAACGGTACCCGGCGTGGGTCTATACTTCAGCTCCCTCCATTGGCTCAAGACCCACGTGGCCAACGGGAACGACAAGCCATCGCCCTTGCAGGCCATCGCCTTGGGCATGACGGCTCGCTGCATCGCCGGCACTCTCGTCATCCCCATCACGGTAATCAAGACCCGCTTCGAGTCGGGCACCTACCAATACAAGAAGATGAGCCAAGCCTTCGTGCAGATCTATGCGCGCGAAGGCGTCCGTGGCTTGTGCTGTGGCCTTATCCCCACCTTGGTGAGGGATGCGCCCTTCTCCGGCCTCTATCTGATGTTCTACACACAACTGAAGCAACAAGTTATTCCCAGGCTCGCTCTGTCTGGACCCGATAACGGGCCCATCAACGGCTCCAAAGCCGCCCTGTCGCACTTCTCGTGCGGCATTCTGGCCGGGTTCTTCGCCTCCATGGTGACCCATCCGGCGGATGTGGTCAAGACCAAAATGCAACTCGATCCCAAGAGGTTCAACTCGGTGTCCATCACCCTTCAGCAGATCCTCCGGACCTCCGGACCGCGCGGACTCATGGTGGGACTCGCTCCACGAATGTTGCGACGAACCCTCATGTCCGCATTGGCTTGGACCGTCTACGAGGAGATCATGCGACAAGTTGGACTTAAATAGAACAAATGAGATTCTACTAACCCAATCGAAACGAAAATCCCTTCCAATCCGTCGAAGAGTTCCAAGTTTTGTACGACAATAGAGAGAAACCCAAATCAAGTCATAATAACCATGCAGTTCTTTTTTCTTACACCTGTTGCATGTACGACACAGCTAACCCTTGGATTAACACCTCGATCGGCTAGATCAAATGCAAGACTTGTGATAATACGTTGATGCCATGCTTGGTATTCAGCGAACTCTTTGATAAATCAATCCTTTAATAAAATAATTCGGTCATGTATAAAACAACAACGTATAGAACTTGGCCGGCGTCTAGTTTGGCATGAAAGCATCTCATTCGCCCATTAGATTCTTCCATTCGTTTTGAATCTGAGGCACACGCCTGTAGAAAGTCTCCCATTGAGGCGAGTGCTTCCAAGGTTGAGCCTCGGGGAAAGGCAGGGTCTGGCCCACGGCATAAAAGATGCCGAAAAGACCGCCCAAGCCCCCAGTGTTGCCCACAGTTCGATCCACAGAGTAACCGCCAGTCATCTTGTAGCAACGTCCCTCACGGTCAAAGGTGAAACTCAACATTTGTGGGGGCGGGATCACCTTGATGCCGGTAGGTGGGATCTTCTTGGTCCCAAAGTTCAGCGTTCCAGAGTGGACGAGCTCGGGTCGGGTCAAGAACCACACCCGATTGGGTTCCAGTGGGTCGACGAAAAAGTTGTAAAAGTTATTCTTCGAATCCGGGAACGCCTGCTCCACTTTGAACGATGAGAAGGCCAAGATGAAGTCGGCTTTCCGCAAGGGACCGACCACGGGGAACACAAAGAGAAAGTTGTCGGCCAGAAGTTCCGGCTTCTTGGTGCCAAATTCGCTCTCAATGAGTTCTTTGGACTTCTGTACGAGGATGTCCCGACCCAAGGGGAATCTAGAGTTTTCCAACGTTCGCGGCTCATCAATGAACTGGTGGGGTTTGTGGCTTCCATTCAGGTACACGGGTTCCAATTTCTCCTTCTGAGCATGAGCTGTCACGAGATCGCGTTCCACGGTCGCGCCAAAGAAATCCAAAACCATCAAGATCTTGTCCAGAATGAATTGTCCGATTTTCAAGTACAGTCCGACCATGAAGCAAACCACAATGGCAATGCCATGTAGAGTGACCCTATACAAGAACCCCGGCAATTTCAGGAGGATATCCACCACTGACATCTTGGATCCACGGTCAATCAAAGACTGCAAAACGATTATCCAGATATGCTGAGCGACAAGGTGTGCATGTGCTCGGGGTCTAGTGGCCCTTTTATGAAATGAAAGAGATTTGACATAACATGCAATGACCCATTGTATTCCCTCTCTTCCCCATTTATTGCCCCCAAGCCGGTTCGAGAACGTTTAAACTTGATGATCGAGTTGCCAAGTCGGAATCTCTAACTACTAATCCGGAGTTCAAGGGTTGATAAGTAGGCTACGCAACTTGGCAGATGAATGAAAGATTTGTATGAGGATAAAGTGGAGATACTTACAGAGTAAACAAACAGAGCAATGCTCTGACACATGCAGCAGGGCTAACTAACACGCTTTCAAAGGCTTCTTACTTTGTTCACTTGGGTAAAATCGTACATTTATGTAAGGTCCAGATCCGGACCCTCCCTAAACCAGCCCGTCTTCTTTCTTCAGCTCCCTCGAAAAGGACGAAAACGAGCGCGACATGCATGGTATGGGCAACCAAGTAGGTTCTGTGTAGTGAAGTACACGTTCTTGTAAAGTACACGTGCTCGTTGATTTAGGGGGAACAATGAGTACATAGCAGAGCTGTGCATCGGATCCGACAATGTCTCTGAATCCGATCCGAAGTGGTTTTTTGTAATCCGAATCCGAAATTTTTTTTGGGTCCGAATCTGAATCAGAATCCGAGATATATTTGCTTAATCCGACCATAATCCGAAATATTTTGCAAAATCTGATCCAAAGCTGATTTGGTCACCCAATTGACTGCAGAAGAACTCATTTAACTTGAACTAAATGTGCTTGTTGCCACAAAAACGTTTTAAAATGAAGAGATTAGGTGAAGTTGCCATGGTCAAAAAAATGAATAACATAAGAAATAAATATTTTATTGCGTCTCTTGGTCATGTCAACTCGTATAATAATAAAATTGTGTATGTAAACAACTTACACAAATATGGATAAAGATAAATAAAAGAAGTAACTAAAATGGGTAAAACGATAACACATTTGACTAGTGATATATAATTTTCCTGTTGAAATAATGTCATTATTTGTAACACTAATACAATAGCAGAACTTATCTTTATTTCATATGCTGCAATTGAAGTACTATTGAATATAATTATGTTATCAAAATGGTGCAACAGTTGTTAATTTACAGGCTTGATATCCTGAGCCATTGTAGTTGCTTTTTTCCTAAAAAATTCCTGTGTGGACAGCAAATACTTTGATCCTTTTCTTATTTTTTGAAATGTTGGGTTTATTTATTTGTGTGGGATTGTCACACAATTGTGGTAACTCTTAAGATAGTAGGTCCATTCACATATTTTAATTTTGATGTTCTTTGATTTCACTCACATTTTGAGAGTTGAGAAAGAAACCATTTTCCAAGCAAATTTACATTCAATTAGTTTATCTTACAATTTTGGACTTGGAACGGATCTGAACCCAATCCGACCTTTTCATTCCCACTCCGAATCCGACCGAATCCGAATCCGATTTTTTTTTCCGAATCCGAAAACAGTTGGTCAATCCGATTCGAATCCGATGCACAGCTCTAACAGCCAGCCTCCTTACGCTGCATGAAAAATGTATTGTTTCAAAACGTCCAAAAAATTGACGTTTTTCTGCCAACATGCTACACTAATGAGCATTAATGTTGTTCACTTGTGTAGCGCTCCTCACTCCCATTCTTGGCTATGTTCGTTTGGGCTAAGCCACTAGTCCTTTTCATTCTACTCTCCTTCCCTTGTTGAGAAAAAACAAATGGAGAAATATATAAATATGCTCTAAGATGCCTGACTTGAATAAGGTATTTTTGCTTGAGCAACTTCTTGTTGATATAATCTAACACCATAAATGCACCACCAACCGCTCTGAGAGAGCTTTCAAATTCTGTAAAGGTATAATTGCTTACACTAATGACATCCAAATAGGGATCAATAGAGAGCTATATAATATGTATTTGCAGCATTCCAGCGACTTTTCATCATCATCTATTTCAAATGAATTGTGAATAAAAAACTAATAGCAAGTTTTTAAAAAGTTATCTTTTTAAATTTAGCCACCAAAAGCTTGTAAAACTATGTTTTTCCTATCACTATTTTGTTGGAAATGATGATTGCAAAAGTGCTGGTGCGGCATTAATCATACAGTTTACAACTCCCTGTAAATGGGTTATTTATAAGTCACAATTGATCGAAATTTTACCCATGGAGAATTTTAAACGTCTCCCAGAAGAGTTGCTGTCTTATTCATTGTGTCACAATACTGGGGCAATAAATTGTTCATTTAATAATCTCTTTATAAAGTCTGGCATCTTAGAGCGTATTACCTTGTTTCTACGTTAGACCGCACCATAGAAAAACGTAAAGTTATCTATTGTCGGCACCTAGACAAAGCAGAGGGCGCTTCCTCTTCTTAATAAAAAAGATGATGGAAATCCATCAAAAAAACTCCTTCTTTTCAAAATTTGAAGTACTTCAATTGTTCCAATCTTATTGGAATAACATGGCTCATGGCTTTTTGAAATTTCATAGCAAATGTCATATTTGAAAAGTCAAAGAAAATGCGTACACTATAAACCTTTGTTTTGTAGTGTATTAGATAGTTCTATTGGTAAAGGTATCTTACATTTAAGTTACGTTGCAGAATCAATTTTGATTTTGAAAAATCAAACCTAAGAAAACTGATTGGTTGACCTCGGTTTTATTTTTGCGCTGAAACTGTCTTAGAAAACATTTTACAAATGATAATGTTTGACAGTATTTGACAAAATATTTTAAATATTTTCCAAACATTTGGTCTCTTTAAAAATACTTACCAAATGTTGGCATTGAATGCATTGCCTTTTTCTGGAGTATATATAACTTTGATATTTCACATCTAAAACTGAAATATTTTCCTAATCTCAAATTTTAATTGTTGAAGATTTGCAACTATCCAACTAACTAACTTTCTTTAGGATGTATGAAATATAAAAATTGCGAATTACTGCTAAGATTGATGAAAAACTTCAAGTTTCTACATCATTTGTCAAGAGAGAAAGGAAAAATTATGTGCCACTCTGGAGCTTGAAAAAAAAAACAAGTAACTTTTGGGTTTTTGGGTCGTCAACAACATTTTAAAACGCGAAAGTTCCTTTTTCGAAAAAGGAAACGAATCATTGTTATTTCTTTACCTGTAACTTTGTTACTACTACCCTGTTTATTGTTACTAGACACCACAAGAGGCGCATCAAAAAGGAACCCAGTCAGTAACGGGTTGTACTTCTGGGGTGAAATAGCGTAGACTTAGGTTGCCACGCCCTGTTAGGGCTAATTGCCAGGTGCATGAAAAATAGTTTGTCTGGCTTCGTTTGAGTTCTCACCTCTTTTGTCGGTGTTTAGGCTCCTAACCATTTTCATTATTTCAAACTTCAGAATAATCCAATTTCAACAATTTCAGCCTGAAAAAAGGGATTTTTGTAATCAAGTCCCAGGACAGTAGCCTTCCTGCCACAGACCATATACATGTATAATCTGTGCCTCCTACACTTCACGAAGAATGGTTTACGCTCTGCATGCACGTCAGAGTGCGCTTTCCAAGCTTTGCATTGGTAAACTAGCCTTCTGTAAATTTTGAGGCAATGAAACTAAAGGTTAGATATTCGTTATGCTTTGCTTACGCGTTGAACGTTTCGTGGGCAGAATCTTTTAGCATTTTATTTTTAGATGGCGTCTTTGATGGCAAATGGGCTAGACACTTTTTCGTTATGTAGCGATTGATTATATACTGCTCTATGTCGTCAGGTCAGTTCCAATGGGCCGAGTTTTCAGACAATGCATAATTAGCGACGGAAATGTCTTTTAAAAGTGGAATAAGTGGCTTAGAGCTGTCCTTAGAGCACTCGGGCTTGAGAATGGTTTTCTGTCATTCAAATCGACTATTATGGTTGTGACTAGGGACCCTGGATTCAGAGACGCGCGAGGTTTGACAAGTGGCTCCACTTCAAAAATGTAAACAATCAGTAGAACTGAAAAGTTTTTGAACTGATGCGCTATAAAAGAAAGAGTTCTATTATGACGAGTATCATTGAATATTGTCTTCAAGGACACTGCCAAATTTTACTTCAAGACAAGCTGATTCATGGATATGGTATTTTAGATTGTTACTACTATTTTATTACTTTCTAAATCTTTTCTGAACCCATTTTTTCATAAGATTAGATTGCTATAAAATTTCATTAGATTATTCAGATTAACATTATCACATGTGTGCTTCCTGAGTCTATCAAGAAACAAGTCCCAATTACTTAACAATGTAAGGTGTTGAACTCGGTGGTACTTTCTTTTTTGAGATGCTTTAGTCCAACTCGAGACTGGCACCATGCAAAAGATCAGTGTGTCAAGTACATTTTATTGAGAAATGCCACACCAATTCAATTCTAATTACGAAAAGCACTCTTAACCCTGTGGAATGAGTTGGTTGAATCCATGGTGGATCAAGTTTGTCATAAATCATTCAAAGCTTTACCCTATTATGCAATGTAAACGTGTGACCTCTTTTTAGAAGCAGCTGACTCCCTGTTGAGAAGGTTTCCAAACAAAGCTAATGTTCGTTGACAATTGGCAGCCTATCTGATCGGTCGAATTTGATGACGTGTACTCAACCTCGCGTATCTATGCCTAGAGCATCTATAGTTGTGACCTAGAACTGTTGTTGGAATAGACTCTACCATTTCTAACGTTGCTTCTTTATCCTACCTTCAATCAAAAATCGGTGATGGCCAGTGAGTGTGATGTTGCTAACATTCTAACGTGATGAAAATATTTGTAGGAAACTGTAGCCCTGCGCCACTATTTACTACAAATCATATTCCTATCTTATTTCTTATTCTATCTAACTGTCAGCATATTTTATTACTAGAACATACAACCTTTACTTCATTTTGAACCATAGCCTTGTTTGTTGAACGTCTTTTTTGGCTGACTGATATTGTGGAAACTGAAGTCTTGCCTTAAAAAAATGGTAGTTAGGTTTACACTTTTAGTACCAGCAAACAAACGAATCTGCCAGAGCTTGCCTAAACGTCCCCATACAAGTATAGTAGATGAACTACTGAACTACTGCCTAAGGCGCCACAATGAACAAAACACTATGGACGGGGAAAGTTAAGGAATCTTGTTATTATAACATACTCATCATTCATAACTGACTAATAGTTTGTAGAAGCAAAATATATGTTTGTAAATTTATGCTCGTAATCAGCGATCATAGTAATCGTAATGGCATTCAGCCTAATAATTAGGATCAAAATACTGATCGGACAAGTTGGGGACAGACCCTTTCTTCAAAAGAAAAATAAGCGCGAAAACAGAAGAGGGCCAGAAGAACGAAAACGAACAGGGTAGCAGTTTCGGAAAGGGTCGATAATTAAAAATATGTCCGAGCAAGATATTTGCAGTAACAATTGCACGTTCAAGCAGTTTAAGTTAATCAATTCAGAGGTATCAGTCAAGGATAATTCAGGAAATTGAAGAGCAACGGGATAACCATTTGTCAACGGGTGGCGGCGGTGTTTTTTTCCAAATTGGCAAAGGGCAGCCACAGACAAAAAAATTGTCTTTTTCATGGATGTTTAGTTGTGCGCCGGTTAAAAGATCATGGCCAAGGGTTCGATTCAAACCCAAAGGGACTTGTTGGGAGGGGTCCTTATCTCTACATGAGAGCACATTTGTCTTTGATTTTCCTCATGCCACCCTTAGTTTCTGTTTTCTCAATGGGTTGGAGCGAGAGTTGTCTGGAGTTGTCGAGTTTCAGGAGCTCTTCGAAGAGTTCGGTGACGTTGGTGCCTTCTTTGGCCGAAGTTTCAATGTACTTGCACTTCCACATTTGCTGCAAAAGAGAAGCATGGATTAGTTCCATCTTCGTGAGCATTTTCAAAGATAAAATGAATGCCTTGCAATTACATAGATCATAGGCTTTCCGTTTGGGCGCACCGTTTTCTTCTTCTTATGATTGTAGTTCTTCCAAGTTAGTGCTCTACTAAGGCTGCCAAATAGAAATGATAACAAGGCCCTTTTGTCGGTTTGTAAGAAGGTTTTTGAGCCAAAAATAACCTGAGCAATACGTACTAATATGTGTTCACGAAAACTACGTACGTAGACAGCGTAAAGAAAAAAGGAAAACCGCAAATAAATGAACGCGTTGTCTTGCATGGTTCTTGGAAAGAACACGCTATTCGACGCACTCCGAATTCTACGAAGCTGGGAGAGAATCTCAAGGGCTCTCTCGATAGTTACACAATTTGAACTTGATCTGGTCTTTTTCCTTACCTGCAGGGCTTCCCCCGTTTTCTTATTGACCTCTCGTTTGGATGGTTCTTCGTCACATTTGTTCCCAACCAACATGATAGGAATCCCATCGAGGACGCCCTTCACCTGAAATTGATGAATAACAACTTGCTTTGTTATGGGCCAAAGGCTTACCAAATGACGCGTTTTGAAGGGAAAAAAATCCAATTTGGGAGCTCGTTATCGGGAAACTGTCCAAGGCAAAACAATCAATAGCTGCCGGGGCAATCTCTAGTTGAGTTTTAACCATAAAATACGCCTTTTTTGGAATAAAAATGGAGACTAAGAAGTTTGCAGCAGTGTTGCCATGGCTTGCGCTATCTCGCCAATTTTGCGCTAGCAATTGATTCATAGATTTTAGTGATTCTTGATTTGATCAAATTCAAAAAGCCATACAATCACTTTCAAACATCTTACGAGTTGATGTGACCGAGATTCGCAATAAGAATTAGAAAGTAAAGGTCCGCCTGGAACGAATTTTTAACAATGGCTAATATTTTAACCGTCTTTTTGCATATAATACTATTTTATTGATTGAATTGCAAAAAGGTCTTCGTTCTATATGGGAAACAAGGAAGCCAGGAAAATTCAGGTTTAATTGTTTTGCACATCCGATCCTCATGTCATCAATCCATCGAATTTGGGATACGCATTCGAACTTGTAAGCCCTAAATACATATGCGAATGTGGACGACTCATTACTCAATATGTCAATGATTCAATAGATGAGCCCACTTTAGCAACATCAATATTTTAGAAGATGGCTCTCATCACTGAGAGCGAAAGAATCGTTCTGAACTTTCTGGGGTCATTCATCTAATTGAAAAACATTCTGCTTTCTAGCCAGACATAATTTGCATAGAAACTCGGCGAATGCATAAAAACCATTTCAAACAAGTTTTAGTCCAAACCAACTCTGGGTCCCTTTACCGCTTTACTTCAAGTGAGTTTCAAAAAGTAACGTAGATGATATCTGAACAATCAGATTGGTCCTCTTTTAATGTGTTGTAATCCAAAGAAACAGGTCCCTTTATGGAGACAGAACTGTGAGATTTCAAGTTTAGTACAAATGGAAGGAGATGCCACTGTCCAGAAACTAAACGTTTCTGCTTTTTACTGCCATGCTCCAATGTACTGTAGATATTGTCCAACTCTTTAAGATAAGCAAGAGATGCCACAATAATGGATTTATGGACTGGTTAATCTTAATTGAGAAAGCAGATGGAGGCAAATCTCAGAGCAACAAAGTTTTGCCTTGAGAGAGCAAAAATATTTCAATTGCCCTCCTATCAAATTTCCATTCCAAGCTATTGAAATTGTTAAAACGGCGGAGCCGATCGTTCGATTAATCTTAGTTTTGATTTGCAAGATGGTACCAGCCTAAACTACTAGAGACATTTTTTTCTATTGATTTGATAACTAGAAACTTGAAACGCAGATATTTGTCGGGAAGGCAGTTAATTGATTGTGTTTTATTAAACATGCGACTAGGTGCCTTTCTTTTTTTTTTTAATTCAAAGCTAAAGCATTTGTGATTTTTGTTTTGGTTGTGCTGAAAGAGGGAAAAAAGAAGTAACGCTCCAAACTAGCCCGACAAGCTTTGATTGCCAAATGTCCTTGGTTCCCTTTTTGCCGTGGGCACTCAGACAATACTGGGATCAACAGGACTTCTCAAAATATTACTCATTTGATTGCTGCACTATTTAGAAGAATGTATGACTTTTAAGTCAAATATGTATGCATATGGCAAATGATTTTGCATGAACCACCCACCTATGAACGGGGTGGTTGAGGTCGAAAATTAACATGTCCCATTCGAGTGAAGGAAAAACGACGACTAGGTCAAACTTCACTACATAATGGTCCAAAGAATGAACAAATTAGTTCTCTTTTAGTAAAAATGTTATCTACAAGAGGGCTTATCCAGCCATTTGTTATATGTAGATCTGTGTGTGTATTGATCTTATCTTTGACAGGGCATAAGTTTTGACCTAGTCCTTCCATTCAACTGAAATTAGCAACACACATTTTTACCAACCTGGGGCAAGTCTCATTTGAAGCAAAAGCCGTCAAATCAGAAAAGCTAATTCTTTACTTCAGTGTCCCCGTCCATATTCTGACACTATATGACTCTCGTTACAACATGGAATGGGAAAAAACCATCAGGTGACACTGTTTTGGACTCTAGCAATATCCTCTCAGCTCAGCTTCTTCTCATTTCGTGAGACCCTAATCAGCTAAGAGAGCTTCGTCTCATTTCGGAACAGCTTAATCAAGGATTAATGGAGATCGTGCAATGTGATCTCTCATACTTGAACGATAAAATATAAGGAAACGGGGCATATTTCTATACTCTAGGAAGACTTACATCACTAATAATTTCTAGAATTGTCTTGAGCTCTTCCAAGCTCTGTCTTGATATGACTGAGAAGACGAGGATGAAGGCGTGGCCCTTGGAAATGGAGAGTCGTTGCATGGCGGGGAACTGGTGAGACCCAGTCGTGTCCGTCAGGTGCAGGGTACATATGGAATTGTTGGAGGAAATCACCTGGAAAACGAGCGAAAGATAAAATAATCACGATTAGCTATATTTATTTACGAGCTGACCCGACTGCCTTTGGGGAGAAAAAAAAACATACATAAGTTTAGTCACGGACGTCTAGAAATAATGACTGCAAAAGTGTTTCCAACTAAATCGACCTGCCTGGGGTCAAAATGTATTCATTGTCCGAGTTTAAGCTTCTTGTCACGACATTAGACTATTCATATAGGGATTTGTTTCACGATTATGTTGTTCAAAGCTTATGTATCAGAGGCCAAAGTGTCTTGTAGTAACTGCAACATAACTTTGACAATTTATCTCGAGTTCTAGCCAAAGTATGGCCAACTTAATTCATTTGGCCAGATTTGTACATTATGATAAATGTTAATTTTGGATCAGATAAATGGTTCAGGTGATTCTGCCATTGTAGAACGATATCTCTAGAAGTCCTTTGTTTGGCACATTCCGTGTTTTTTTCTGTTGAGTTGTTGTTGCTACAAGGCCTTTGAAAGGTCTGTTTTAACAATTTTTACACTTGGAAAAAATATCGCTATTCCGGTTGCAGGGTGAAGGAGGGGAATAGAATGATACAGTTTTCGAGAATCGAGGAAGTGTTGCCACAAAAAATGAGATCTGAAAGCCAGCATTAGACTTGCTTCCTATCCTAGTTCTACAATCACAATTGCCTTTGTAAAAGATCATTACAAATAAAAGACCAATGTTGTTCATCTAGTATGTTGGATCATTTTTCTTTAGTTCGTGAGACCTTTGAATTGAACCGAGTGCATATTAGAAAATGAAGCAATTGGGCTTGGAAATCGATCTGGTTAGAGTTTTCTTTACTAAAATAGAAATAATTTCTACTAATTGCTGAACGGCGCAGTTTCTTCCTCGTTCAAAAGTTACGTGGAAATAATTACCAAAAGCCACGCCAAGATCGTCAAAA
Organism: Tigriopus californicus; assembly: GCF_007210705.1. Lineage (NCBI taxonomy): Eukaryota > Metazoa > Arthropoda > Copepoda > Harpacticoida > Harpacticidae > Tigriopus > Tigriopus californicus. The sequence goes on along the minus strand of NC_081441.1, from coordinate 3,075,664 downwards.
CCGTAGCATCTACAAATGGAATCTACAATAGAAATATTTCTCATCAATGAATGCAAAGATCGACATTTTCTGCACATCGTTGCTTGGAAACCCTTTGAGAAGATTTCAGGCATTTCTTATCTCTTTTTGCTCGGAATAGCAAATTGCTACGAAAGTTAAAGTTGCATTCAGGGTTTCCAGGGAAAGTTAAAAAAAGGAGCATAGTTCTAGAATGAGACACCATGAAGGTAATTTTTTATGGTGTCTGGCTCATGAGCACTGATCTAACATTTACGTAATTTGTATTTGACCATGTTTAAACGGGTATCAAACTTGGTTTCTTTTCGGCTATTTGCTAAACTTCACATCATCAAATTATCTCCTTCCATGATTTAACATTATTTAGGATATTATAGAGATAAAGGTTACATGACTGAAGTGAATCACTTTTTTGTAACCTTGATTTGACTCTTAAGATCCCAGAGCACCAAAAACAGAGCTCTGGAAGCAATCCTATGGATCTTACTTTGCGGTATGTATCTTCAATGGTTGGAATGTAGGAATCCCTAAAGGTCCCGTGTATGAATCTGAGTACCAGACTGGTCTTGCCCACGCCTCCAGCTCCAAAGACCACCACTCGATAGTCATTGGATTGTTCGGGCATTGTCGACGGCCTTCTCTGCTCGTTCGATCACCAACTGCGAGAAAATCACCTCATCAATGGTGATGGAGCCAACTGGCTTTTCAACCTTGCCTGAAAAACAGAAGGTCACTTGCTAGTTTCATACTCGTTTTTATGATATAAATTGCCATGTAAAAATGGTGGTATATTGATACTATAATAGTATGGGATTCAATGTTTTTTTACAAGGACACAGACACTTCAAGTCTTAGCTTGATATTGTTGGCCTTTGTATAGTAATTCAACCAAAGAAATCACAAAACACCTTCTTTTCTGTATAAATTGACCTCATTTATACAGGGTTGGGCTTAAAATCAAATAATCAAGCTGCTTTAAAGGATTTCTCACATCTTTTCTCTTTAGATGTAAAACCCCCAATTTTGGTATTTTGAAAATACAGGCCGAGTGAAAATTGTTTTAAAAGAAAAAATATGCAATCCGCCCATTTTATGAAAATGTTCCATTCGATCATTTTTGATCGGCACAACCCTGTACTGAACATCTATTCTATGTTCAACATTTAGCAATCTTACCATTCTGAGATACATTTTCAACAAAGATGAAACACTTCACTATGCTCCGCTTCAAGGACAAAAATATCGTTTTGACCTCTACAAGAACTCTTCATTAATAGTCGTTTTTCTATCGACGCCATTGTTTGGCAAAAATAAGATAGGAACGAAACCATTTTCAGGGATTACCATAAAAGGACACGATTCGCTCCTAAACTATGCATCAATTTTTGTCCCTTGCTTTCGTAATATGATGGCTAGAGTTTCATTTGTAAGATTGTTATTAAGACAATGGCTCTGAAATGGCAAAGGGTATTTGTAGATTTGACTGATCCTATAAGGGCCCACTTCCAACAATTACATAAAATTGTAAAATAAATTACATACTTGCTCAAGTGTAACAGATCAAAATGTCAGAGAAAAGTCTCTATATGAAAGGGACCAATTAAAGACGGAGGGAAAATCCATGGAAATTATTTGATTAAAAAGCTTGATTAATCAGTTCTGGAGGATAACGTCCAATTTCATGTCATTGACATTAGGCCAAGTTTGGCCCTTTTTTGTCTGCTTCTGACAAGTGAGAAGTCTAGGATTGGTAAATGATCAGAGTGGGGGGCTCACAACCTCGATCATTTTTTGTACTTACATGAATATTACTCACTGCAACCAGTCAGGATAACGATCCCTCCAGTCAACACAAGTTTAACAACCAACAAGCACCACTCTTGAATGTCCAAGGACGACGTTGCGGCTCAATGCTATGATCCCACTCCAATAAAGAGCCACACTTGGAACAAAACTAAGGTTGAACCAAAGTTTGGTTGTTTCAAGCCCCTGACCTTCAAGCCTTGGCCTTCAATTGAGGCGCGCCTGAAGCCAAAAGAGCCTTGTTTCGGCGTCGCCCTCGCCGCCGCCGTTCGTCCAGTGTGGTGCTGGCTGCCTGCCACTCTTGGGGCCCAGTTGAAGGCTGAATGCAGTCACGCTGGGCGAAGGGAAGGAAAATTTGGCGTTGGCGAAGGCTGAAGCAGCAACGGAACAAGCCTTTCCACTCAGCTTCAGTTTCAAGGGCAGCACTCCCAACCAGACACCGACAATGTCAACCAAAATGGAATAGCAAAATCAGAAGGATTGAAATCAATCACAATCGAGTTGTCTCGACTCAAATCAAGGGCGGGGAACAACAAACAAGTACAAGAATCAGAGAGGACACAACACATCGATATTATGCAAATAGACGCTAATGTAGCGTACTCCCTCGAAGGTACTCAGAGTGTAACTGACAATTAAGGGAAGATGTGGACCATATCCACACGGGGAAGGCCTCTCTTTCTACGTACACATCCGTGTATGTAACGGAGAAGGAGAGGCAGACCAAGACTCCAACGGCGAAGCCCGCTTTGGCGATTGAGAGAAAGGTGTCCTACTCTCCTTGTTCCTTGTTCCTCCCGTTGAGTCCCTTTGGGTACTCTATGAGGGCCTGATTCTTGTTCCGTTCCAACCACCAGACCACCTACCAATAACAACCAGTAGAGCATACGGGACAGGCCAATCGCCAGACGAAGGATCACTTGCCTTCAAGCGTCGTCTGGCCTTGCTTCTGTCAGGAAATTTCCCCTAGCTGGCAGGCCTTGGATCTCCTCTCTTTCTTCTTCTCCCCCCTATCTCCCTCAAGAGCTTGGCCTTCTTCCAGGCTCGATTTTTTCCTTCCTTCCTCGATTATCAAGGCATGGCATAGAGAACCAATAGAGCTCACCGTGTGGGTGCCTGTTGTTTCTCCTTTCCCACTAAACTAGAAAAAAAGCGAGTCGAAACCCAAACTCGGATCTCGATCCCCATTCCCATGCCCCTTTTTTGTGGGCGAGTTTGGATCGAGGCAAGGAGAGGAACGGAGACCCACCCTTCGTTGGCTCTCGGCATCCCTATCACACCCACCCAAGCCTTACGGCCTGTCGAATGTCGAGGCTGAGCGAAAGGCTATATTTAGAGACTTTAAAATGTCAGATTTGTACCGTCATATCCCATTGTTGGGTAGGAAGCGACTTCCTCAGCGGACTTTTCGGAATGGTTGGCTTTGAGTGACGAACTAAGCTGCCTTTCCTTCAAAGAGAGACAATGAGTGAATCTTGGATAATCTTATCAAGGATGAATGGAGTGCTTGTGTTGCATTTCCCACCGACAAACTCCCTCTGTCTTTCTCTCTCTTGTTGACGTCATTGGGACCCATTTTCCCAAGAGCAACGAACACTTCCAGGTCTCTTGAGAAAATCCTCACGAAACTTTTTTGTATGGAAAAAGCAGCCAGATCCAGGGCTAGGGTCATTCTCTAAATCAACAGTTACTTCGTCCCAAGTAGAAAGCTCTGTTTATCTACTACAACGTATTCGTACGTTCCCGTTCCATCAACTACGTTCGAGTGTAGGAGTGTGAGTGAGCACTTGGACGGGATTTGGTCTGGAATTTGGTGTTAAACCACTTGTTGACGTGCTCAATGAGTGTGTACTCTACTGAAGGATGTTCAACTTTGGTGCACATAATCCAATACCTCATCGTAGATAGACTTCATCCTTGCGAGTTTTTGCATTACATCTTAGAACATCGTTGAGGTCCAGATTAAGCCAACAAACATGAACATTTGTCTCCGTAGCAAACCGGATGTGTGGAACCACCAACCAACGAGCCATATATCAACATCAATTTAAGAGCATTTTTTATGCTTTCTAGATCAACGAGGGAATTGCAATTAATGCATTTGAATTGTAGTTACATATTTGCAATTGGAATAGTATGAAATACATGAGAAAACAATTCAATTCCGTTTAATCACATTAGAACCTAGCTCATAGAAATAATTCAATGTCAAATTACGTTTTCATTTTCATCTACATCGCAAATTTTGAGAGGCCATTTTCCCGCCAGTCTGGCCTCTTTTTCATTCATTAGTGGATCGATCATTGACTCGAACTTCAACAACTTGTTATAAATCAAATTTATGTCTGAACAAAGGCGTCCGTTTTTGTTTGTCTGATTTACATATGACATATTTTTATAATCGCCGGTAATCAGTAAAAATATATTATCTCAAACTTACACTAGAGAGTTACCAAACGCAACACTAATGTGTACCTATGACGGCCTCTATTTGGGGCCTGAGGAGGGTGCAAAGCCTTTATAGTGTTCTCTTCAATGTCTTTGTAATGGAGGCATTTAAAAAAAAAATCAACATTTTGGAGAGAGTTGACAAATAGCTAGACTCTCTGTGGGTCCTCACATAGAGACACGTTCGGATTGAGATCAGGGGAAATGCGGAGCACTGACTTCTGCACTCACGGCCATCCTTATTTCCTTTATTGTGCTTCAAGCAACCTAAGAGCACAAACTTTTTCTGATATAACTTGCTCATTTTTTAGCTTAAATTTGAAAAGTATATATAATGTGCGAAAATGAAGGTGCTAGTTGGCACTGTACAGTGTTCAGAGAAGATCCGAAAGGTGTCTGATACTTTCCGTCTTCAAAAGCATCCACGAGCTTTGTGCCAACCCAGGATTTAGGGTCAACTCTAGTGACCGCAGAGGCTTAATGTGCGTTTTGAGAGCACCTTCAAGCCTTCAAAAATCCAGGCTAGTTCAAGCAATGAAGTCCTCTTCTTTTCTTTCTTGGGCTCCGTCATTGTTTAATTTGCTGCCTTCAAAAATTCGTAGGTCGTAGTATGTAGGCGGAGATCCAGTAGCAGGATTTAAGTCCGACTTGGACAAATTTATAAATAAAAGTCCAGATCAACCTTACATTCAAGGACTAGCTTGGTCTTCCTACTCAAATTCGTTGGTAGACCAAATATGATGTAGAAAATTGAAATGTAAAAACTAGAGAAAAATACGACCTTTCATTTTAATAGTACTGGGGATTACATTCCCTGTAGCGGCTAGAAAAGCCCGTGAAAAAACAAACCAAACCAAAAAAATGTACAAAAAAGCATTGAGGTATTTTTGTTTCTTTGTCAAACACTGTTGTTGCTTCATTTTACTTACTAACGAGAAAATTTTGCTAGAACACCCTGTAGTCCTGGGGCCTGAATTTCAATCAAAATAGCCATCTCTTTCATTTCTCTCTTAAAAGGACAACAGAAGGGAGAGAACTAGTGATGTGATTAATTAAATTTCCAAAATCAGGATTGCCAGAAATTTAGGAAATTCAAAGCACCACCCTGTCCATCGTAAGGTAAAAGGTTAGCTTTGACCCCCCAAAAAACTGGTTTGAGCAAAGAAAAATCAGGGTTACTTTTTGTGACTAGCTAACGGGTTTCCGATGATCCGCTAGTTATGCCATATGTCACTGAAAATGTAAATTGGTAGCCCTTGTCGCAACCGCCCGTGATTGTTTTTTGATCCCATCAGTAGAGAGAACAATTGCAGAGTGTCAGTATTTTTATCAAATTATAATAAACAATACATATTATTAGCACGTTCATGTAACTGAGACATCATTAAGTTTATTGTTGAAGTGATTGGTTGAAAAGAACATAACTATTCTGCAAACTTGCAAAGATTATATAAATAGTGAGGAAGGTTCTGGACCAAATAGAGAGAGTCACTGGCAATTCAAAATACACAACAATGATGGGATAAGTTTTTAAAATACAAGCCGACAGGATGTTTTTGGTCAATGCAGTGCTCTTAGATTTTTAAATAAATCAAAGAGAGGTTGGAACATTGACTGGATCATCCAGTCGCAAGGTTCATCAAGAATATTAAAATCTAATACTTCTGATCAAATTTAAAGTCAAATACGAAAAAATAATCAAAATGACATTACAACACATAAACAACAATTTGAAAGTAATTGTAATGAATCACTTTGGAGCATAGAGCAATTGTAACTTATCATATGTATAATGAAGTAAGTGTTGTCAAATACATATAAAAATTATGGTTCGATCTAGGAGCAAAATAAGAAGAGTACGATATAAATTTGGAATACATGTTTGCTCTGATTCTACCACAAGGATGGATGGTAGCTAAGAATGGTAGTGGCCTACAAGAACACCCTCTCGCTCGAACATTTGTGTCAGTTACCTTGGAAACGAAACTGATTGTTAGCTTGAGCGACAAAGTCAAGCCATTTTATGAATTGATGTTTCTGTTCCAAAGGTGAGCTTCTAAATAAAACCATATACTTCTTGCAATATAGAGGTAATAACCCAGCAAACTGTTGTGGCCTGTGTTAAAATTTTGAAAGGTTAGATCACGGACTTCTAGAAATATGGACTGCGAACGAGCTTCCCGGCAAATCGGCCTGCTCTTGGTCATAGCCACCCTAAGCCACTTTTCGAATTAAAGTAATAAAATAAGAAACGTAGATCCCTTCAATTAACGGTAGGTCAATTTCATATCATTTACACGCAAAGTCGATCGTTTCAAAGTTATGTTGTCAAAAGCTTATGTAGCTGACCAAGAGCAGGCCGAAAATTCAAATTTTAAGCAGTGTTTACTACATAACTTTGAACATGTCTCCTGAGTTCCCTAAGCATAGGTTTGGGCTCAAACTTGGCTGAGTTCATGTATTCAACAAGATCTTGTGGTCGTATGAAGTGCTGATTTGGATTAAGGTGAGCGGTTTAGGAGATAGGATATTTTTGCTTCCGTTTGCAGTCCATATCTCTAGAAGTCCGTGGTTAGATGTAATTATGCGTTTACGTTTATTTGATCAAAAAAAAATTATTTAGTGGCATCTATATTTCTGTGCTTTTCTTCTTTCCATTCGAGTTCGAAAGTAAGTGAGAGATTCTTTTATATGAGATACTTCTCACTATCTCTTATAGAAATCACTTTTATGCATGCCTTGACAAGAAGCTAGGCTGCCTATGTCGATTTGTTGACTCGATGAAGTTTGACTCTTTTTTTTAGGAAGCGACACTTCGTTCATCAAAACCTTATCAAGAAATAAATAGAACTCAAGCGCTTCATGACCTCATCAAGTGGCTTTCAATTCTCTAGAAATCAGAATAGTTCGATTTGACTTATCAGTGAAATTTCAAACGAATGGATTGGTCCGTGGTTGAATTTACAGGCTTTCCAAGCCAATTTTATGACTTGCCGTAGACTTGCCATGGCATCTAACACTCGAGGACCAATGAGATTTGTTTTCCCAAAGCTCTGATCCTTTCCAGTCAAATTGCCAATCTATCAGTTCTATGAACTTTTGGTAATTTCACCGTTTTGCTTATTTCAAGTAACAAGCAGCACAGGCAACGGGATGAAGGTAAAATGTTGAATTGACGAAAGAAAGATGATAACCAATCTTTTGACCAACAACCAACCATCATGGAACACAAGGATATCGCATAAACAATTCCGAACATTATTTTTATCTAAATAGTGGTTTCCAATTAAATGACTTCATATAAAAATGAGTATTTACTTTGAATAAACTTGGCCAAATAGAGGTGTCTTTCCAAAGGATATTTATTGTACAACCATTGTGATACTAAATGGGTTTGGAAAAGAACTCGCTTTTATTCATTATTTTACGCCTGCAACATAACCCTAAGAAACCATGACAACGAAATATAGACTTTATTAAATTGCCTTTTCATAATAAAGAAAACCTTTAGAATATCTTTTGCGACTCTTGATCGTCCCATGTCATGAAAAAATGTACTACTATGTAAAACAACGAGTTTATGTTAAAACACAATACTCTGTTAATGTCGTTTTTTTTTGCGGACTTCCTTCAACTGCTGGTATTGGAATCCCAGCAGTTCAAGACGAGAAATCTATTCATTTTACTTAGCTTTTATTTATATATATTATTTGATCGACCAACCAATTGGAGTTGGCTGATCTAGCTAATCCTTAAATATAAGGTTGATCAGGAATTTTAGTCAAAAACTTGTCCAAGTTTGACTTAAATCCTGCTACTGGATCAACCCCTTCATAAGCCCTACGAATATTTGAGGGCAGCAAATTGAACAATGAAGGAGCCCGAGAAAGAAGAGAGTTGGACTTCATTGTTTTAACTAGCCTTGATTCTCGAGGGCTTGAAGGTGCTCTCAAAACTCACATTAAGCCTCTACGGTCACTGCAATTGACCCTAAATCCTGGGTTGGGACAAAGCTCATGAATGCGTTTGAAAACGTACAATATCAGATACCTTTCGTACCTTCTCTGAGTACTGTACAATCCCAACCGTTCTAATCTCTCCCAATACGAGAGCTTTCTCATATCCTCAATGTTCCTAGTAAAACATCTTTAGACCTGCTCAATCTTTTGCAAACCTGCTAAACTAATTGGAGCCCAAATGGGAGGGGCATATTCAAGATGCGGCTGAACAATCGACTTGTACAGAGTTAGCATTGTGATACTATCTCTGGATTTAAACATGCGATATATCCAACCACATGTTTGAAAAGCCTTACCAACTTTCAACTGGATATGCTCATCAAACTTTCCATTATCTTGGAGGACTACACCTAAATCCTTCATGGATGAGATCTGCTCAATGTCCTTACCTTCATCATCTAATAGTGGAGTGTCTAATGACGTCGACCAAAAGGTCATTGAGCGGAATTTCATTCCATTCAGAGCCATGTTACTCGCAGCAACCCAGGAGTATGTAGATTTGGTCTAAGACCTCTAACAGACAACCAGAGTTCTGAAAATTCCTACCAAATACCATTTTTGTATCATCAGAATAAGAAGAGATACTGAAATTACTACTACCAAGCTTCTGAAGCGGAGCAATGAAGATGATGAAAAGGAGAGGACCCAAAATGGGGCCCTGAGGGACGCCCGACTTGACATCATGTATGTCACTAAGGGATCCCTCAACCTCAACCAATTGTTTCCTACCATAGATGAAACTTCTTAGCATTGAGAACCTAGCCTTGGATCCCACTGTCATGAAGTCTATTCAAAAAGGGCCATGATCTACTTTATCAAAGGCCTTGACAAAGTCGAGATAAACTACATCGACTGATTCATGGCTCTCCAGTCCCTCAATAACCTACTCTATATGCTCAATCAGTTGGGTAACCGTGCAAAAATGTGCTCGGAACCCATGCTGGCTAGGAGGAAGGACTTCATGGATATCAAGAAATTCAACAAGTTTGAACTTCATGATCTTCTTAAACGCCTTCGCAATATTTGAAGTGAGAGAAATCGGCTTGTAGTTACTAGGGAGTGACTTATCTCCCCCTTTGAAAATTGGAACAACATGAGCTACCTTCAGAGAAGAGGGGAACTTGCCCTGATCCAAGATGCAACGCATCAAGTACGAGAAAACAGGAGCAAGAACCTGTGAGCATCTCATCAAAAAAGCATCCTGATCTGTGACTACGAGATCATCTAAATTGTCACCTTTCTTTCTCTTTATGTTTCCTTCATTGAGACTGATCTGTCTCAATGGAGGCCTTAATGCTATCTTGGATTAAATACAACTTTCTTTGAAGGCTAGCCACAACTACCGGATTCAAAGTGCTCTTGAGCCTTTTTGCTAATTTACAACATCTTTTAAACAATTGAAGGAGTTGCAAATGAGCAAACGTCTTCAATTTGCACTTTGCAATTTTAACTTCTGTTATCACCAACTTTCATGTAGTTTACCGTTATCCACTCAAATAATTGACCTAAAGAAGTAACAGCGTGGTGGCCATCTCATTTACCTTTTTAACAATAATTCGTTTCCCGGCGGTGGGTCTTTCTTGAACTATAACATGCAAGTTCATTTTTGTTACTGATCCAAAATGTCCCTCTCTAGAACTGGGATGAATTCGAGGTTGCGAGGACAACTGAATGCACATCATACCATTTTATCCACTGGGACCAGGAAGGTGTGGAACTAGAAAAGGTAAAGTTGCGTCATTCACAATTGTTGTGTTAATTTTTTTGTATCTCTATCAAGTTAGATCTCAAATATGTAGAGTATTGATTTATAGTTTCAGAGCTTTATAACAAATATAGATTACAAAGAAGTTGTTTCCTAGCCAGCGGGCTTTGCCAACAGACTAAAGCCAATATAAAGAACATTCACACAACTCGAGAAACGTGCATTTCGTTGCATAACATTTTCATAAAACATCTGAAAAATGCACATTCAATGTATAAAATCGCTCTTCACAGCACTCGTAATGAATTGTATTAGAACGATATCGACAGCCATGGATTGCTGCTCCCAATCCATGGTAGCTGTCATTATGCAGCCTTTCATAGAGAACTTGATATCACTTTTTAGTGGAAGTAGAGAATGCTTGGTTTCATTCAAGACTTGAATCGTGACAGCGTAGTGAGCAAATAAAGGGGATTCCTAAGGTATGATACGATCATGTCTGGCATCTGCGCCTTGCCGATTTGCGTCATGCTTTGATAGGCTATCATCAGTGTAGATAAAACAATTATAACCACTTTACATAAGAAGCCTATTTATGTTCAGCGGTATTAAGGCTCTGCGATGATACCACGGAAACCCCTGGTCACGTAAAGGGTAGGGATGTTGATTTTTTTCGAGTGAAAGAGTTTTTGACTTGATTTCAATAAGCAGTGTAAGTCCTACATTTCATGTTTGAGAGCAATTCTTGACCTAGCTAAACTAAATATTCACGTAAAGTGCATGCACTTATTGTGCATTGTTAGTTTTTATTTGTTTATGTTGAGCCCTGGGGGCATTTGTTCTCACTATTTATACCACCTAATAGAGCTCATCGTAGTAGGAGAGACCGAATAAACTGATAGGCTACTCTCCTGAATTGGCGCATTGGTAAGTTACGTGTTTTGGCATCCAATCACTTCTAGAGTGATTTGTATTGAGAAGCATAATCCGAGTTTACGCCATTCAGTAGGACGAAATACTGCTTTGTTGAACTCCTTGTGGTTGATTAGTCCGGTAGGGTAGGTTTAGGCATGGAGGTCTCAATTTAACTGGAGGTCTATCAAATTGTCGCCATATACCCCGGTAGGCTTTGATCTCAATAGGAAACGGGGCTAAAACGATGAGTTAGGCCTTACCTTGGATCGGTTTTCACCCTCCATCCTGTTTAAGAGGTTACTGCTGATCATTTAGAGTCAATATAGACCAATTTTCACGTATATTGTCCTTTATAATTCAAGATGATTGACATTGGAATTCCAGGATCGTGTTGTAGCTGGCCTCTTTTTCGCTCTGTAGTTAATAAATCACGTCTGATTCACTTTCAAGGAGTGCTTGGATGTTTCTGGCAACCATTCACATCAAAAATATTTTGGAACTTTACACGAATTCTTGTCACTTGTAATTTTTATTCGAACAAGTCAAATGTCATGGTTCGTCCATGTTGTATCACCCGTTTACCTCAACTTAACTTGGACAGCTGAAAAACTTGAACAAAAGGAAAAAAATCCTGGTAGACAGGAATTCCTCCAATTACTGCTTAAATCTGGCCATGTTCCTCCCTATAATTTCGAATGTTGATAGCGAGGGAATTTGCCCGACTTGGAGAGCGTGACCATGATGTTTTCAATTTCTGGTCGGGATGTTGAATTCAATGGTTTCTAAAATTTCCGTTATACTATCGGGGTACATTTGGCGGCGTCAAATATGTCCAGTGTAACGTCGTCCATGGTTTGGGTTGGAAACACTCGATAAGCGGGTGGATCGGTGTGTTTGCAGCCTTCCACGTTTCTAACAGGGTCATTTTTGTCACTTAACTGGTTTATTGAGAGGAAGCCAGAACTGTTGTGTAGTTCTCGAATAAATATGCGATCGCTCAGTTTAATTTCCATAAGCT
>NC_081441.1:3061172-3063710 GCF_007210705.1 Tigriopus californicus | reverse complement strand
TTTCAATGTTCGGATATGTATATTTTTCATCTGAGTAAAAACCATAAAAGGTGAACCTTTCAGTCGTCCGACATTGTAAAATTATAAAGGCGTTCAGCAATCTCGTCGGGATCATGGGGTACCACAGTAATGCTAGCCATGGACTTGTACTCCCATTCCATGGTAGTAGTTATCTTGTAGCCTCTCACAGAGAACTTGAGCGACCCGTTCAGCTCTTTGTTGAAACACTTGCGCTGAAACCAAGTCTGCGATTTGCAATACAGTTGGTTAAAGCAGCGCTGAGGATCTTCGCAATTGACCCCGGCCATGAGTAAATTGTCAAACAAGACTCTGTTGTAAGGTACAGACCAACCAATAGACAGATAGTTGTTTGTTGTCCCCATTTGCCAAGTCGTCATTCCACGAGTTCCACTGAACGGCATGTTCTTCCGCACGCCAAACAGTTCCACGTACCCTGGGGCAACACTTACAGAATGGAATTTAGTTATTAAACGAGTCACTATTTAAAAAAAGTGTTGCAAACTTACATGGGACCTTGTCAAGCAGACATCCACTGATAATATCGCTTTTCAGTGGAGTCAAAGAGTGCTTGGTTCCATTGAAGACTTGAATCCCTACCGCCACATTGTTTGGAACACAGTCCAAATAATGGCGGATCCCAAAAGGTAGAAGGGTCATGCCACGCTCATAACCCACTCCGGGAATTCCAATGGCCAAAAGAGATTCCCTGTTGGGTGTCAGTGCCTAAAATTGAAAGTGTTGTACACTAAATTTGGTGAAAATGTATTTTAGTTGAAGTTTTCATACCTGGCGTCTTAGAAAATCAGAGCACTTTTGGTCATTAGCCAATATTCTTGGCACCTCAATGCCGCTTGGAGCAGAAGCTACAGTGATAGTGGCCATTTTGAGTAAAAGCTTGAATCGAGGAGGTGCTGAATATGGTAGAAAAAGGTTGATACTAAAATGTGGCTGAGAGCAGGTGCCCTTTTAAAGCAGCCTTATTACGCTACAACAAATTTTTGACCCAAATTGTTAGTACGCCGTTCGAGCTGCAAGAACGCAGGTCATCAGTGCTGCCACTTTTGTGTCAAGTCATTTCCAACTAGCAAGTTATCCGATAAAAAGAAAAATAACCGCTGATATACTCGCTCGTGTAGAGCTAACACCTATAATCAAAATGTAACTCACAACATTTTACTATGAAGCCTGGTAACTACAATTGAAGCGAAGCTTATTGATCGATTTCGTGTCGTTACATGTACCATTCCTGGTTAGCTCTCCATTGCTGAATTCATTAGAAGATGCAGATTTCTGAAACGGAAACAAATATTATTTGGCATGTCGTGCTATTGAAACCCAACACTGTTGCTTAACGCTTTGTTTCTTCGAACAAAAGATGAATGGGTCAATCCAAGGACAGTCTAATAGTAATACATCGAATTCAACTAAATAAAGTTGCATGGACAAGGCTTAATATTTTCATACAATTTATATCTGATTTTTCAGTCAAGGAGTGTTGAAAATGGGAAACCAATCTTAATAGTCGCGGTTCAAAGACTTCCTATCTGACATCTTAGCTATATTATTGGCACCGCAATGCCGCTTGGAGTGGAAGCTCCAGTGATAGTGGCATTTTGAGCAAAAGCCTGAATCAAAGAGGTGTTGAATGAGTTAATGAAATGATGTAACTAAAGTGTGTCGGCTAGCTGCCACTTTTGTGTAAAGCCAAATTTGATTTGATTTGTTCAGATTTAGTGTCCAAGCTCTCCCTTGTTTAAGAACTCGGAGAAATATTGAATTAGGTAGGCACCTACTCTTTTTGAAAGACTTAACGAACCATCATGTCACGTCTCCTTCCTATGAAATACTGGCAATTGTTTGAAAAGTTGTATGACATTTTGGCGCAGTGAATGATTCACATTGACGACCATTTGATTACGAACGAATCGGAAATATTCATATTGTGAAATTAGAGTTGGTGCGAGTGTGTATAGTAATGAAGCCAATTTTTCGTCAATTATATGGTTTATTATCAGGATGCATCTGGAGTTATCAATACTAATACTCGACATTTTTAACAAAATCAGCATTCGTTCAAATCTTGACATATGCCGATCGATATGTTGTTCCGGTGGCCCATCGATACAATTGGGTATCCTCCCACCAGTCCACACAACGTTCGAATTGAAGTCTAACGCGTGTGCCGCACAAATGGTATAGTTCCCGTGTCAAGAACAGCAACACTCCAATTGTGCACATCCCGACGATGAGCCAAAAAGCTGCCATTGCGTAGACTTCGAAGTCCGGATTGATGTTCTGGGGACGTAGAATCGCCATGTTTCTAACTTCAGGTGATTGAAGAGCCGAAAAAATATCGTGAACTTTCCTAGAGGATGAAATTGCGACTGACGTAGTTCGACGGAAACATGGGTCCTACATGATGTGGGAAGTCCATGGAAGAGCGCAGTCAGTGTGGTCAGCCGATGCCAGCTACTTACTATGCGTCTGTGTGCCGGTGGAGTGATTAGCACCACCACA
>NC_081441.1:3034849-3060332 GCF_007210705.1 Tigriopus californicus | reverse complement strand
TGTGATCCGGTTGCATCTTTCAAGTCAGACTTTGACAAATTTTTAGATAGCATTCCAGATCAACCCTACATTCAAGGATTAGCTCGGTCTGCCAACTCAAAAAAAAAAAAAAACCTAATCTGGTCTACTGTGTCGATGTGACCCCTAGTAATCGATCAGATATTCATGTCCTTGAGATAGGTTGCCCATAAATCTAAAAGCCGGCGTGCTCTGAAGTAGCCAGACCGACCTTTTTGACGGGTTCGAAGTTCTATAATCAACAGCCAATGTTCATCTTTGAAATTGAAGGATTAGAAGAACTGGACTAAGCTTTTGACAAGGTAGATTATGGACTTTTGTTGAATGGACTTGAATATTTTGGGATTTAAGGCAAGGTGCATGAGCTTCGTCCCCAACCGGAGTTTAGGGTAAATTTTAGTGACCTTAGAGATCTAACGTGCGAGCTTTGACAGCACTTTCAAGCCCTCGTTAATCCAGGCTAGTTCGAACAGGGAAAAAAAAAGATTTTTGATCACAATTTCTGACCAACCTTATTTTCATGGTGAAGCCAGATATGCTTACCATTTATTCATAAAATGTCTGAACCACCAAAGAATTAAACTTTAAGAAAACGAATTCCCAGCAATTGAGGAGAAAAAAGTATCACATTCCCGCAAAATGATAAGAATAATGAATCATCAATCGGCCTTCAAGGATGGAATTGTGACGATTAAGTTAGATCTTGGATATTGCTTTTTTATCATAATATAATATCTAAGATCTACACTAACACAAGAGTGCAGATCTTTAATCCCATTGAGTTGACATCCAGGAAGCTCAAGCTGAGGCTCTTGAACAAGAGAATTTTGTTTTAGATCTGAATGTCCGGGATCACTTTAGTTGCGATCCACTTCTTCACCACAGACATGTTGTACGGCGTGGCTCCCGCTACGTGGCTGTCGGAACCTAAGGGCGTCCCGTCAGCCTCGAGCAGCAAGTACTTGTCCGTGGACTTGGTCTCCCAGTAGTCGTTGTTGAATTTCCCCTTCTCGAAATTGTTGCCTCCCTTCTTCACCACCGAGTCCCAGAAGTTGGTCTGCCAGACCTTCTGGCTGGACAACAGATTGTTGTCGAGGTGGATCTGAGCCGCCCATAAGTTCGAGAAGAAGCCCTCCACTGTAGGCTTCTCAGTGATCTGCAACCAGATTCGGGAGGTCAGGACGGGACGTAGGACGGGATGTGGACGACTGAGAACGTGTCGTCCTCTTCCTCGCAAGTGTATTGTACACACGAGTTTCTGAAGAAATCCAACACTGGCCTGTACCAGTCCGCCCCCTGGAACTTCTTCATTGCGTTGATAATCCTCTTGTTGGTTTTGACGGCGGTCGCGAGGACAACGACCATGGTTCTCTCAGTGGGGTTGAGGTTCCCGGCTTCAAAGATGCGGAAGAGTTTGTCCGCATACTTCCGGGTATTCATCACGCCGAAGTCCGTAAAGTCGCGAGGGTCCAATTGGGAGACGATGTCGAGGTCGAACTGCCCAAGGATGGTGACATACTCTGAAAACTTCCTGATACTCATACTTGAGCGTACTTTTCCATCGAATAGGCAACAATCAAAAATTCTTCAAAAGAACTCTGTGTGGCTTCAAAAAATATTGAATTTGGATCGAGGAGAGGAAACTAAAGAAGAGCGCGTGTCAAGCTCCTCTGCTTTGATTGACTGTCCATTTGCTAGTCACATTGCCTTAACTTAAATCAAGGAGAAAGCTGAACGTTTTCAATGATAAAACTTTTTGATAAATGAGACGAGACACTGATCTATTTTATCCCTCCCTCCCCAGATTTTGTTAAGGGTTACATATTATGTGAGCAAACACTTCAAGCGCAACAACTTGGGCATTTTTGGGGATTAATTTGGCTTCATATTACAATGAAACAAATTCATGCGTGCAGATTAGGTTCTGACCGGCTCTTGGACAATCTGCCGGTATCGCGATTTGAATGAGTGTCTTGTTTCGAGGAGATCTGAGGAATTTCAAATGGACGATAACCTAGACTAGCCCTCTATTCAGCAGATGTATCTAGCTTCAACCTGAGAATTCACATAAGACTAGCATTATGATGAATAGATGAAGTGTCTCCTCCGCCATGTGATGCTATTCTTCAGTCAACGGACATCAAAAATTACACTTAAAACGCGCTAATGGCACATGTAATTGATACTTATAGTATATTTCGGGAAAAAACGTGACAAAAGTAACAAGAAATTTATCCTATTATTTTATCCATTTGGTCAACTCAACGCTTCAAATTTTGATATATGCTGAGCGATGTGTTGTACCAGTAGTCCACTGATAGAGCCGACTATCCTCCCACCAATTGAATAATCTATCCCGCTGCCGTTCTATTCTTTGGTGAAATCTGTGATAAATCGCCCGAGAAATAAGACCAATCACACAAATTGCGCACATGCCAATTATTAAACAAAATGCGGTTATCGCAAAGATTTCCAAGTCACGATTTTACATGATGGGGTTGAACTCCAGAGGACGGGTGAAGGTTGCCATGTTGACGAGACTAGTTGGCTCTGCAACGAACTAAAGTCTTTGACAATCCGCGTGGCAACATATAACTGACATAGCCTGCGTTTGGTTAGCTTCGATGAATGCTAAATGACTTCGGCGTGTAAGAGTTTCAACGAGCGTCTTGGAGGGAGCGACGCACATAGACCTAGGAACGTTGCATTCTGCCAGAGAGCACTGTGTGGAAGATTTACTCGATGTACTCTCCAAATCCTCATTTTTGTCGTGCTGACCGACAGAGGTAGTTAGGGCTAGGGTTGCCAGGTGGCGGTATTCGCCGCCAAATAAATCAAAAGTAGCGGAACGAAAAAGTCCTTTGCGGCGTTAAATTTCAATTGGCGGAAAGCCAAAAATTTGAACTTTTTCAGACACCCATATTCCGCCACAAGGATTGGATGAGAGCAAATTTATTCCAACTTCACAAAGGGGGCAACATTTGAAAGGCCTAACACTATCGTCCAATATCACAATGTCTGTGTGTTGCGAAGTGATGGAGAGCATCATCAAAGATAATGTGACCAGATTCTACGTTCACTCAAATTTTTCCAATCCTGATCATCGACTAATGAATGAAACCATTTTGGTGTACCTAGAGTTAAATCCTTTTCCACGATTATATATATATGACTTGGTGTTTAGTGCGAAGGCAGGGAGTGGATACCATTTTTTTTAGATTTCTTTGAATCTTTTGACTAGATCAAATATAGCATACTGTCGTGCAAAATTAGAGAATCTGGTGTTTCGGAATCGATCCTTCATTGGATAAAGAAATGGCTGACCAACCGGGTGCAAAGACTTGTGCTGAATGGGCAAAATTTTTAAGAAATTAGTTTTGATTGGAACCAATAATGGTAGCTGATTGGTCTAATGTACCCGATAGAGGCATAACATGGTTCGCCAGAGAGCGTGGGTTCAAATCTCGCCTTCGGAGTTACTCACTTTTATTAGATTAAGACCTCCATCGAATATGACCAGTTCCAAACTGAGAGTAGGGTGGTTCAAGAGGTGAGGTCGAATCCGAAGGTTTTTTTCTCTAATACGAACTCAAAGAAAAAATGAAGCACCGTGTTGGGCCTTTTGAGGTTGATGGGGAAGCCATTAGCAATGTAGAGACTGTGGCCAACATGCATGTAGATCAGTTCTCCAGTGTGTTTTCAACCCCACTGAGTTCGGAAGCGACAGTCCATTGCTCTGAAGATGAGTTTGTTGGACATTGGCAAGGCTTGTCAAGTTGAGCATTTAGATGATCTTGTAGTCACAGATCAGGATGCTTTAGAGGCCATCAAGGACTTAAGGCTTTCGAGCTCTCCTGGTCCTGATGGCGTGACATCTCCCCCCTTTGAAAATTGGAACAATAAGTCGCTCCCCAGTAACTATAGGCCGATTTTTCTCACTTCGAATATTGCGAAGGTGTTTGAGAAGATCATGAAGTTCATGGATATCAAGAAATTCAACAAATTTCAAGTCCTTCCTTCTAACCAGCACGGGTTCCGAGCACATTTTAGCACGGTTACCCAACTGATTGAAACTATAAAGCAGGTCGTTGAGGGACTGGAGAGCCATGAGTCAGTCGATGTAGTTTGTCAAGGCCTTTGATAAAGTAGATCATGGCCTTTTTTTGAATAAAGTCGAGATTAGACTTCATGACTTGGGATCCAAGGCAATTGGCTAAGAAGCTTCATTCATGATAGGAAGCAATTGGTTAAGGTTTGAGGGATCCCTTAGTGACATACATGATGTCAAGTCAGGTGTTCTCCAGGAGTCCATCTTAGGGCCCCTCCTTTTTATAATATTCCTTGTATCGTCAGCATAAGTTAATAATAATCTTTTATTGCGACTCTTGGTCATGTCATGGCGTAAAAATAACTGTAAAGTAAAATCTGATGTATATACACCATACAAATATACATTTTTCTTGTTTTTATCGGCAAACCTTTGCATAATGTCAAGAAGGTAAAGGCAATAAAATAGTTGACTAGAAAGTGATATCACAACGATAAAACATTCGACTAGTGATATCACAGCAGAGATGACTAGAAATGTTCAATGCACATGAAAAAAGGTAAGAGGTGAGTTACATATAGTCTAAAAACAGGTAGGTAGAGGTAAGTGATGAAAATCTTGGTTATTGCAATAGATTGGATGGGCCAGATTGAACAGATCCTTTGTTCGGCTCCCAGCCAAATGCCATCAGCAACGGGAGTTGACAAAGGTGCGTGACCGACAATACTCCGAAGGGATGTCGGGCCAAGGACGATAAGGTGTTAACTTGTGTCCGGGCAAGGACTTGCTATCATTTCCGGTCATCACCTCCGGAAAGGTCAGGTTCCCAACACTGTAGGGCACTAACCTTGGCAACCCGGTGGTGAGGGGCTCGGTTTCACATAGAAAATGTGTCTATGCATTATTGGCATATTGGGGCACGCAGAGGTACTTGGTGTAGGTGGCATCGGCGGATTTGAGGGCGGATTGGGCGGAGTTGGGAAGCCAAAGGTGTAGGCCGTAGAGAAAAAATGGGGTGACGTAGATCCGGAAGAGTTGAAGGACTATTGGGAGGGGAAGATTCTTCATGGGAAGTCTATTGCATATGTATCCGATCCTGGCCCTGGCCTTAGTTATTGTGGATTTGAGGTGATTGGTGAATGAGAGTTGGGTGGAGAAGGTGAAACCGACATAGTTAAAACGATTGACGATTTCAATCGGACTCTTATTGATGTGGAAGGAGGTGGGAGGCAGACGACCTTTATGGAAAACCATGGCCTCCGTCTTGATATTCTTGACTTGAAGGCCGTTCTCATGGCAATAACCATGGAGTGCATTGTTGGCATTTTGCAATTCCACGGCTGAATTAGCCAAGAGAACCAGGTCGTCTGCATATTGAAGATATTGATCGGGAACATGGTTGATGGTGGGGCCTTGATGTGTGAGGGCTTCAGGCAGGTCGGATACATAAAGATTGAAAAGAATTGGCGATAGTGGATCCCCCTGCGGAAGGCCAATGGAAGTGAAGTAGCAGGGGGATAGGTCCTCACCAGAACGAATGGAGCATCTGAGTGCCGCATAGATGTTGGACAACAGGACACAGATTGAACGCGGAACTCCCCACAGTTGGAGTTTGAGGAAAAACCGCGTTCGGTCCACCCTGTCGAATGCTTTGGAGAAATCCATAAAGCATCCATACACTCTCCTCTTGATTCTGATGTTGGAATGCACAATTTCATAGAGGATTGCGGCTGTCGTGGTGGTTGAGCGGCTGGCTCCGGAAACCGAATTGGAACTGGGGAAGGAGATCCCTATCCTCGGCCAATCCGGAGAAGCGGACAGCTAGTGGGGTGGACATAATCTTCAAAAAGGGGTTCTCCAGGGCGATGGTCCAATGGGTGAACTCATTGAACAAGTCCAAAGATGTTTCACTAGGAACATCACACTCTCGTATTGGGCAAGACTAAAAAAGTTCGGACTGTACAGTGTTCAGAGAAGGTACGAAAGGTATCTGATACTGTACGTCTTCAAAACCATCTATGAGTTTTGTCCCAACCTTGCGCTTGTAGTCGTACAACACATTGATGAAGTGTTCCCCGACTACGCAGTGAATTGAAGTGAACGACCTTTGTTTCCGGATTTATTTCGATGTTTGAGACAAATGGGTCCAAAATGCAAGCTTTCCAAGCTTTGACGTAGACGCGGTCAATTTCGATTCCAAGCCAAGCAATTATCGGCGACTTTGACGGCCACGGTGGCGACTCTGATGGCTTTGGATGCTTCGTCATGGGAGAAGTGGAAGTTGCGACTCTTGAGAGCGAACTTGTGGACGCTAGGCCAAGCTCTGTTGAGGCCCACATTGACGTTCAATGCGCGGAGGATGCCCCCCGAGGATACACAGGACGAGGATTCCACACTCATTCAAGATATGAGGCGAGATTTGATACTATTTGCCCAAGGCATTTGGAAGATGAAGCACCATTGTGAAGAATGGAATGCTTTCCGTGCGAATGCACATTCGGATTTGAATGTGGATCGTCCGAAGTTATCGGACGATCTTTGTGGGACGGCCTCGTGACCCTTTGTGGGACGGCCTCGTGACCCCTTGTGGGACGGCCTCGTGACCCCTTGTGGGACGGCCTCGTGACCCCTTGTGGGACGGCCTGCTGAATCCGTGGGATGAACATGGACCGGATAAACATGACCTCGGATGGATCTGCAACCCGGATGACTTCCCCCTGTGCGAGGGAAATGTGGTATACTGGTGCATGAGCATGTTGAATCTGTTGTAGTCAAATGTATAAATGCCGTAAACAGTGGTTCCCATTACACTTGAAAAGATTATGCTCAATTGCCGAGACTTCTAGTTGCGTTTTTCATTGTTTTAACAACACAAGGACGAACTTTAAAAAACTGTGCATCATTAAAAGTAGCTCTTACAAGTATATTAATCCACTGAAAACATATTAGAAGATCGTATTTTTAAAATCGTTATTAAAATACAGGGTGAGCATTCTTAGTTACGCCTTCAATCAAAATTTCATAAAAATCCATGGAACAGACTCTGACATATTACCTTTCAAAAGTTGTAATTTGCACTGAATTTGGCTGCAAAATGCTCTGGTTATACTTTGAAATTGCTAAGAAATTGCTAAGAAATATAATATGCTTTTTCAATGTCCTAAAAATAAATAAATATGTTCCACTTTTCAAAAGTATGTAGAAAAAGCAAAAAAGACTTTATTTTAAGTAATTTTGAAGTGATATTATAAACAATTCGTAACTATAATAACATAATCGTTAACCATGAGTTCATTTGATTGTGATCTTGAAGTTTAAGGCATTTTTATTACCATTTAATGAAAAAGTTTTTGGTACGTAGAAAATAATGTGAGCAAAAAGTGACAGATTTGAAAATTCAACTGGCAAATGTATCCCTGTAAAATTTCAACCACATGAAAAGAATAGGACCCAAACTGGAGTTTATCAACATCTTCATGGCTCCGCTTCAGAAGCTTGGTAGTATTAATGTCAGTAACTCTTCTTATGCTGATGATACAAAATTGGTAGTTGGTAGGAATGGTCAGAACTCTTGGTCTAGGACCTCTAACAGACAACCAATCTACATACTCCTGGGTTGCTGCGAGTAACATGGCTCTGAATGGAATGAAATTCCGCTCAATGACCTTTTGGTCGACGTCATTAGACACTCCACTATTAGATGATGAAGGTAAGGACATTGAGCAGATCTCATCCATGAAGGATTTAGGTGTAGTCCTCCAAGATAATGGAAAGTTTGATGAGCATATCCAGTTGAAAGTTGGTAAGGCTTTTCAAACATGTGGTTGGATATATCGCACGTTTAAGTCCAGAGATAGCATCACGATGCTAACTCTGTACAAGTCGATTGTCCAGCCGCATCTTGAATATGCCTCTCCCATTTGGGCTCCAATGAGTTCAGCAGGTTTGCAAAAGATTGAGCAGGTCTAAAGATGTTTTACTAGGAACATTGAGGATATGAGAAAGCTCTCGTATTGGGAGAGGTTAGAACGGTTGGGATTGTACAGTACTCAGAGAAGGTACGAAAGGTATCTGATATTGTACGTTTTCAAACGCATCCATGAGCTTTGTCCCAACCCAGGATTTAGGGTCAATTGTAGCGACCTTAGAGGCTTGACGTGCGTTTTGAGAGCACC
The DNA here is from genome assembly GCF_007210705.1 of Tigriopus californicus. Classification (NCBI taxonomy): domain Eukaryota; kingdom Metazoa; phylum Arthropoda; class Copepoda; order Harpacticoida; family Harpacticidae; genus Tigriopus; species Tigriopus californicus. The sequence continues at coordinate 3,052,091 of NC_081441.1, read as the reverse complement.
TTCAAGCCATCGAGAATCCAGACAAGTTAAAACAATGAAGTCCAACTCTCTTCCTTCTCTGGCTCCGTCATTGTTCAATTTGCTGCCTTCAAATATTCGTAGGGCGGATGTAAGCGTTGATCCAGTAGCCTGATTTAAGTCAGACTTGAATATAATGTTGATCGGGAATTTTAGTCAAAAACTTATCCAAGGGTTCGCCAAATCAGCCAATTCTAATGCGTTGGTTGATCAAATAATATATATTAATAAAAGCTACGTAAAATGAATAAATTTCTCGTCTTGAACTGCTGGGATTCCCAACCCAGGATTTAGGGTCAATTGTAGTGACCGTAGAGGTTTAACGTTTAGCTTAACGTTAACGGTCCCAACAGTTCAAGGAAGTCCGCAAAAAGAAAAAGAAAGAATCTTTTTCCTAAGCAAGTGAATTTCCTAAAAATGTCGCTGTTGGAGGGTTTCAAACCACATTTGATCATTTTCCTACCAATTTTGATGGAACAGACTTCAGCGGTATTCGGTTTAGTTCATAAATGATGTATTGTTGCCATTTATTTTTCAAAATCAACTTTACATTAAGAGCAACTTTTCAACTGGGTTCTACAATGAAGTTCAAGCCTATCTAATCGTATGTATAAATAGAACTTTGCAAAAAATGTATAAATCATAATTCTGTATTCAATTCAATAGATATTCATTGAAACATGTGACTTGAGGTGACATCAAAAGATGACAAGGACATACGTACTCGAACATCACTACATTGTAAGCATACTTAGGTAGTAAGTAGTAAGGGTATTTTAGGAATAAACGAAGATAGAGTATCACAATAGTTTATAAGCATGGCAATTTATTGGGGTTATATAGTAATAACCCAGACATCCTCTCAGCTCTCTTCGTGGACAGATGCTGAGGAAAGAGGTGGGGAAGCCAAGGAGGCCGAACTGCTTTTCGGTGGGATGGGCGGCGGGCTCTTGCCAATCCCAGAACTTGTGGCAGCCGATGCTAACGATGTCTGCAATAGAAGAAAAGAAACCGTCAAGTTGATACCAGTGTGTCGCTGGGTGAGGCTGGACTCTAAAACCAGTTCATACCCGATTTCGTGGTCGTTCTGGCAGATTCAAAGTGCTTATCCTCGGGGGAAGGGGAGGTGCATCCAAAAGCCTGATCCCTTCATCCTCATCGAGGAAATCGTCCACATCGATTTGCTGATAATCGTTCCGATCGAAAATGGACCTGGATGGCGAGGAATTGGATCCATTCCCGCCGGGTGACGCATTATTAGGCAACGAGTTCATGGATATTGACATCGGGTTCGACATGGCTCTCACGGCTTGGTCGTTGGGTCGACTATAAATGCTCTCGCCCACAACCTTTCGGGGCGACTCATTGGCACTGCTACTGCTTCCATTACTGGTCTGACTAATATTAGACTGACTACTTCTCGAGGTCCCATCGATGAAGTTGGAATGTCCATACAAAGAGGATAGAGAAGCTCTCAAGGCGACAGAGGAGCGTTTCCGAATGGCACTCGAATAGGTTTCTTCAGAGGGATGATTGGGAAGTGGAGGTAGAGGACCCTTTCGTGCGGTCGGCGTCTTATTCAGCGAGGAAGACCGTCTTTGCATGGGCATGGGCGATTCAGGCAAGGTTTCTAGACTGTCCTTCATGTTTCTCCATCGGGATATCAGATGGTCGTGAAGTGGGCGTACCTCTGGGGAGATGAGGCGTTCATGTTGCTTGAGAGCCTGATCCAAAATGCTCACTTGGTCAATCATAAGACGCTTCAGTCTCGGGATCTCCTCCCCATGCTCGGGGTGCTCATTGATAAATTCTGGCGCAAAGAATGCCTCTTGATATTTGAAGATCCCGCCATTCACGGCAGCGTCAATGACGCCTTGTAAGCTGAGCGACAGCTTTTGAATGGGTTGATCGAGTGGGTCATTGATCATGTGCTGGATCTCGAGATTCTTAGCCTGAATCGTTTCACACGCGTGCTGAATGGGTGGAATCAGATCCAAATTGGAATCAACCACTTCAAACCAACGAAGGACACCGGGGAAACTGGCGTTGCATTGGAACGAGGTTCGTTCCAGCCATAAAGTCTGTGGGTAAAAAATGCGCAGCTTTAGTATACAATCAGTATACAGAAGAGTTTTGATTTACGATCAAGTGAAACCTGATAAGAGACCAATTCTAAAACGAGGACTCCTCCTAATCTTTGGGATATTCCTCGCTCAAGATACCGGGAATCGTAAAAGAGTGTTGAAGCTGCTTTCTAATTTCCCCCTTCATATGATAATGGTCTTTAACCAATTTTCTGAAGTAGAGAGAGAAAGATTTTTTTGCTCCTATCCATTTCTTGAAAAGTCGTAGGATTAGGAAGAGTTTCCGTTGGTCTCTGCCAAATTTCTCATTGTGATCCAAATTTCGTCCCTTTTATCGAACACTTCTTATCGTGCCAAGAACGTCCCAGGCAGGGGAAATATTCTTCCCGATATTTAGTTTGGCCTATTTCAGGGTCCGTCCTCACCTTGAACTCATTGCCCTTGTCCCGTTTTCCCTGATGAAAGGGTCGATCGTAGACGAACTTCGAAATGCTCATGCGATCTTGCGATTTTTGGATTTTACTCGGCACCGTTAGCCCCTCCATTGAGGTCACATGATGCTGGTCCTGGGGTGCTTCATCTGGAACAGGTTTGACACAGCAGATCTGAATGAATTGTCCGTCTTGGTTGCAGATGGTTTCGTCGGGCTGAGTGTTGGTGGGAAGAATTTGAGCTTGAGGGAATTCATCGGAAATTCGTTGTTGGAAAGCGGGTAGTTTCTCAAACTCCAACCCTCGGTAGACGAATTCCTTGTTCTGAAATGAGAGCACATTCTTTTCAAGTTTTTTCTAATATAGATCGATATTCCTGGAATCAAAATAGACGAATACGAAAAGTGTGTTCCAATGAGCCCAAGTTAGGTGCAATTGAAGGCAGCAAAGGTTCAGAATGGCCAAGGACGTGGGCTTTATTCGAACGTCTCGGGCCATAAAAGTGAGACATGATAGGAAAATTGAAATTTATGGACTGGCTCGGAACGGAGTCATCTTAGAAAATGGAGCATAAAGACGAATCGATTCTCATGAACAATAGAAGAAATGTTAAGTCACCGCATCTTATCTCCCCTATTTTGTCCAAGTCTTTCCCTTGAGCTTCTTTCTCTTCTACCTTATAGTTACTTACTTTACGGCCTTGTAGTAACGAAGAGTCTCCGAGACCACATAATCAAGACGTTTTCGATCGTTATTACTCCAAAGAATCAACAACTCCTCTCTTCTTCTAATGGAGCTTAGAGCTACTGGCTTTTAATGGTTCCAAGCAAAGTGGGACACTAACTATTGATAATGATTTCTGGCTACGAACCACTATTGTTCCCTAATTCACGGAGTTACTTTAAACCACATGCATTTACGGAGGGAGCTCAAAATGAGAAAGGGTTGATCCAATTATGCTTTCCAATGAGAATAACATTAAGCTCCATAGTTACAAAACCTTGATTTTGACGAACGCCACGCGTGTTAAAAGTTAGTCGGATCGTGAAATTTGAAAGAACGCAAACTCACCTTGAGGAAAGGAGGAAAGTTATTCCCGTAAAAGCCGACCCGAAAATATTCAGGACTCAATCGGAGGTTCTGTTCCGAGCTGGAAATGATCTTCTCGAAGAAGCTGGCCTGACGTTTCAGGATCTCGGCCAATTTGCGGTAGTTGAACACCTTACTCTCGTAGACCATGGACAGTTCTTTGCACAATGGCACGGCGTGTTCCCAATGTTTCCCCTTCTCGAGCAGATCGATGATGTTCAAGTAGAGCTGCTCTTTCCTTTCCCACTCTTTCTGACTTGGATACCTGTAAAAAGAGCAACATACAAGGACATGGTAAATTCAGTTGCTTCAGGGAACAATTCTTCTTTGGAACAGGTCCATGTCACGACATAACATTTCGACGAGTAGGACAAGAAGGGGTTGACTTAGGCAGGAACGTACGTAGGAAGTCTCTGTTGAAGCTTGTTCATTGGTAATTCAAGGAACCCGTGAGGTGAAGGTTCCCAGGGTAAATAAGGAAATTCAGGTCGACACAATATCAATAAAACGAGGGGCAAGAAAAAACGTAGTGGAAAAAGTGGACCACAGTTCTAGTAGTGTTGTTTGGGTCGACTCCAAAATTGGAACTTGCTTGTGAAGGAAAGGTATCAAGCGATTTTAGACTTCGTCCTCAACAACCTACTTTTGTCTCTTCTGCAGGAATATACTTCCATTTTTTTTTGGATGAGACCAAGAACCGAGATCATTTTTTATTCAAACCTAGACGAAGAAAAGATCCGCATATTCCTTATTTTTTATCCTCCCCATCGATCAGAGCAAGGAACTGAACAGAGCATTCGCTTACATCTCTGACAGTGCCAACGAGAGCACTGCAGTTTCACTTCTTTGAGAAGTGAACACATGATGATTGGCACGGAATCCCAAGAGGATTTACATTTGGCAACAGTTGTTACGAGAATAGAAACAAAAAAAAACCTACGCTTCGGTCCTTCACTCTGGAATTCTTTGGAACAAAATTTGGCATGGCAATTGAACTGTTTCGAGAACTAACCATGGAAAGCTGTCTGTTTTAAAGGCTTCCCTTCATTTATTCATTGACCTCAACAAAAAGGATTGCCCAAGTTTCCACTCAAGTTTGCCAACTTGAAATTGAAGAACAACTCGCCTAATCGGAAGCCAGTCTAGGGCCAACTATACGAGAGCACGTTTATCTGGGATTGAGGTCGACTCCCGAGGATATGGAACACAAAAGATTTCGTCTGATCATCAATTTATGAGGATTGCGGGAAGAGAGGAACCTAACCCGGAGGTGCAAAATCGAACCAGCCACCTGAGACCCACCGAATCGAGGTTTCCTGATCGAAAACAAGAATCCTTGGTTCTATATTTTTCTGGAACAGGACCTGATGAGGTATGAAATTGGGGATCCAACAAGATTATTTGGCACCATCCTCGTTCATTCAATTTTCATGAGTCACTTCGGGCGTGCTAGAACGGCCTTAATTTTGCAACCTATCACACGAAGATGAGTACCCAGGGACGGCATGAAGACCATAAGAACAGGCAAGCAAGCTGATATGTGTGTAAATGGATCAGAGGCATGATTCGCCGTTAATGGCCCTGCACATGTATTCGCCCCAATGGGGAACCTCATGGAAGGAAAGAGGAGATCAATCCTAGGGAAACATGGCAGATATCCGAGCTCACCACAAACAAGTGGATTCTCAAGTCCTCTATGAATTACAGGGTGGTCAAACCCAGAAAATGCTCTCTTAAGATAGCTTCAATTTATAAAAATGCTTAGATTTCCGAGCATAACACAGTACATGGAACACAATACGTGCACTCATTTGGAAGTTTGCAATTTGTGCCAATCATCAAATTTGACACAATGATCGTGCACAGAGTACTCTTAAAAGTTTAAAAAAGAACATGGAATTCAGACCTACAGAAAATGCGAGTCATGTCCTGTGATTTCCAAAGCATATTTTGGAGCTCAACACCCTGTGCATTAATGTTGCAAGTGCAAATCCCACCATACAAGGGACGATGAAGAGGGATTCGTGACCCCAGAATGATCCAATTCGAGATCGATTATCCATCCGGGTGTAAGACCCTTCTTTGGGCATTGGAGACCAAGACACTCTCACTCCAACAAGGGGGCGAGGAGAGCAAGTCGTGACATGATATGTGCTTGGTCTTTCAAAGGAACTGAGGGCAAAGGCCAGGGGAACATGTCAGCCAAACATGTTCCACTTAACAGCTATTGATGGTTCAACAAGGTCTTTTATGAACCCAAATGAAGAGTTCAATACAACGTTTGTCAAATCGTGATATGCAGACGGCCATGATTTTTGAATGGCAAAATGGCAAGACAGTTCGTGCAAAGTTGACAACTCATCGTTAAGGAACGGCCAATTTCATGGTCTTATTTTCCCATGTCGTGCAATATCTTGCGAGGCCCTTGATGTCCTGTGGAGGGATAGTCCTTGAATTTTAATATCCAGACACATTGTACCCAGGGGCAATGACCCCATACAGCCTGGTTCACGCTTTCCTGCTTTCTATTCACATGTAAATTCATGGTTCAAGCCCAACATGCTTTGTAATTTTTTAGCCCGAACTACTTCAGACTAAATAAGGATTGTTTGTAAACGCATAAAAATGTTGCACATCCCATCATGTCCCTCCGAGGATAGCAGGATTCCAAGTCCAATCGAACAAATTTAGGAATTTAGAAGTGTTCTTCAGCGTGGATATTTGGCCTTTTTTTGTATCTGGAACTGACTGTAGTAGACACAGAGTCTGAGAAAGTGGAATGCATGTCCCAATTTTCTCGTCTTGCATTCCCTCATGGAACACGGTCACTCATGAGCTCTGAGTTCTTCTGAATGCTCATGGAACGACGGCTGCAATGCGAGATATTGAAGTCTTTGCTCCTTTTTTGTTCCACGTCATTTGCTTCAAGATAATATTTCCTTATGTCTACTTCCATTTTTGCTTGGCTAAGTGGCCGCATTCTTCGAGCAACCTCCATAGAGCCTTTCTTGTCCTTAACTACTCTATTCAGACTGGAACAAAAGACCAACTACAATGATGAGGTACTCATTTGTCAAGAATTATCGATAAGTAGAGGCTTCAAGCCATAAATTTAGACTCCCACTGTATGTATGTATGTATGTATGTATGTATGTATTTTCGGTCTCAATTAGAAAAAAAAAGAAAAGAAAACAGTTATATTGGTAGATTTGAGACCGTGGATCCTCATAAGCCATAACGGCTTGTTTTCATGAGGTCCAGGGTGCTTAAAGCACGTTAAAACAGGTAATTGGCATCGTCCGGATCGGCATTCTGGCACTCGGCTTTCCAAGGGGCAGGTCGATTAGCAACAAAACGCAATGTCTAGAGGCAAACTTTCATCGGAGGAGAAACCTCGGAAACACCGGCACGAGAAACAATTGTGTTTGTCGCAAGTGGTCGAGTACGAACTAATAAGTTTTTCTCTCACACACCCAATCCATTGCTCCAGAGTTACGAATAGGCAATACCTAACTTTTAAATTGGCTTGGCAATCGTTCCATGTTTTGGGAAAAACTGTGACCTTTGCTTTAAGTTCTCGCTAAAAACAGAAGGGACGAGATATTTTAAAGAACACCACATGTTTTGACGTGACAAACTGGGGAAAGGATCAAAATGAAGTTGGTCGGTGGAACACACAAGTGGTCCTCTGGTCATCACGGTTGTTCCACAAACTTTTTTGGAGTCTGTACCCTCACAAAAGAGGATTAAGACGTCCACCAACAACAAACAAGAAGGAAAAGAAGAAGAAGTAGACGAAGATTGGTGTAATGTGAAAAGTGCTCTTGTACCAATTCCGCCGGAACTTTTTATTTTTATTTTTCCAAGAGCCTTTGGAACCATTTCGGCAAGTCTTCTCTTGTTCAATGCCTCAGGAAGAAGAAGTAACTTTCTTCCGGTTCCATGGGCTTCATAATTTCAAGCAGGCCTTTTGGCACAACTTGAAGCCAATGACAAAACTTGTTGGAAATTCTCTCTCAAGCTCCGCTGATTATCCCAAAGTTAGACCTTCAAGAGCTATGCTAGTCCCAGCTTTTCCAGAAGTGGGGATAATCAGGTTTGGCAATTGGCGTCGATTTAGGACCCGTTAATAAGAGATCTAAGAGTCTCCATCTACTTAGTCTTCCGTTCCGCTATCTTTTTCCTATCCAACGTTAAACAAGTGGGGAAGCCAGGTTCCAATTTTGTGGTCGCCTAATTTATGCCTCTTGGTCGTTCTACCCGCATTCTTAACATCTTTGTTCACTTCTACTACTACACAATTCCGAGCTGACTGGATTGTGGGACACTCTCTTGTGTTCTTTCATCCGTAGACCTCGAAAGAACCTGGACCGGAAAAGGATCAAAAGACGAGAAGGAGGAGACTTGAACTGCTTGTTAAAAAGCTTTGGCTGGAGTCTGCGAAAACTTCAGGGTGTCCAAATTGTACCTTGAGACTGCAATGCAACAGATCTGCTAAATGAAACTCAAATTCAGTTCTCAAATCAGCATTCATTCACACACACTGACACATACACATACGCACACTGACTTTTTTTAAACGGCCTTCATTTGCCCGTGGATTTTTCAGAATGGGAGAGAAAAGGCATTTTCTTGTAATTTATCCAAGGAAAGTCTTTATGCTATCATGTACGTCGTTTCAAAACGGACTCAATGTGTATCTTGTGAATGTGATGGCTGACTAAATCTTGACTTTTCGCGGGGATGTGAGAGATATCTCCCATTTAATACCCCCCTCGAAGAAACTGAAGTGTTTATTCAGAACGCTCACTCAAGCGATCATCAAAATCTTGTCAGATTAGCCCAAGGAAGTGGCTATCTTTCATAGTGGTCCAGTGGGAAACAAGTACACTTTCACTTTCTGGTTCTTTTTCGATAATGAATTCTCGGTCGGCCTTTCTTAGGACGCCTTTTCTAAATGTCAAAAAACACAGAAGAGACCCCTAATTATGAAACGTGATTGCACAAAATGTTTCCTCATTTCAAGGCAAGCCATCGTAAAAATGAGCGTCCTGTGGCAGGGCTTGACATTGGTGGCGTTTAGTCTTTTTGACCAACACCTTTAATTAATGCCGCTTGTCCTTCAACGAGCTAGCTGCCTTGGGGGTTCTTAGGATGATCGGCCAACCCTATTTAATTACTTCTCACTCTGAAAAGATTTACTGCGCCATCTAATTCTTCTTGCTTTCTCCCATTCTCTTCTACTCAGACAGACAGACACCGTGGGATTCAGCTCACGGAATGTTGCCACTGAACACCTCTATACGTAGGATAGTGGTAGTATTTTGGGAAACTAAGAGAAGCTGCTATATTTTGGCCAGGGAGAGTCGAGGATTCAGTGAGTAACCGTAGGAGTTGAGTGGTTCACGAGAATTTGTGGGCCCACTTGGTGCCTTTCGAGAGAATCCGACTCTTTGGAAGCAGGTGCTCATTGATTGGACCCGTCAACATTTCCCGGGGGAATTGTGATATGGCTGGCAACTCCAATTGAAGAACGGACGGGCATTATTGTCTGGACTCAAACGATAAGAGGAACATGCAAGGGCCTCAAATAAGTATTGGCTGTTGAAGAGGCTATTCCTCGGAGAGACTCCAGAAAAGTCATTTATGATGGTATTCCAGACAAGAATAGAAAAGGGCCGACTGTCCTTGAGGGATTAGCATGAGGGAGAGCTCGGAGTTCAGTTCTTGAAACGGGGGAAATTCAAAAGAGCAATAAACATGATTGACAGATTGGGCTTTGAAGAGAGGGAACCTTTGAAGTTTAGTTGATAAATGAACCAAGGCACCAAATGATAATGCGGAAAAGAGAAGGCCTGGAAGGCCTGGAACAAGGAGAAGCGCGTTGAGGAAGAGTTGAGTCGGCTTTGTAAAGGCCATACAATTCTTAATCATTTCTTTTGAGATGGCAATTGCCAAACGTCACTAGTTAATGACGCCTTCATGTTTACTTGTATTAGAAGTGGCCTCATTTCTGGAAAGACGCACGAAGAATCACTTCCTGCCCTCTCTTTGTAAGAAGCCTGACTGTACAAAATGCCAGAATCTGTCGAGATGAAGAGAGCGAGTACCGACTCTTCTTGGGCGATTCAAATGCAAATATCCTCATCGTCTTTCTCTTCTTTTCCACCTGGATCTCCACTTGTCAGCTATTTGTTCCTGTCAGAAAGGAAATATCTCCAATAGTGCCAGGAAATACCCCTTTCAACCAGACGAGCCTTCTACAATTTCATGCCGAAACGGTTCACTTTCAGCAGGGCTGCCAATGGTTCCAAAATTTCCCGCGTTGTTCTTGGAACCAGACCACTAAAGTTCAGTTTCCACACCGGCGTGTTCGTCTATTCTTTCTCTTATTCAAATGGGATCAATACAATTCAACTAGGTCTAATCCAGGGATCCTGATTGGAACACACCCCGTTGTCGATGTGTGCCAAAGGCCATTAGCCTCAGCGTGAGATCCTGATAGGCCGTGCATTTTCAGAGACGAAAAGCAGAGAAGACACTATGTAACCAAAGTCATGTAGGCAGACCAAAACAATACCTGACAAACCAAAACTATCTTGGTACTGGAACCAAAATCAACCATTGGATTATCCACGGACTTCTAGAGATGTGCGCTGCGAACAGAAGCCAAAAAAAATGTATCTCCTAGACGTTCATCTTATTCCAAATAAGCACTTCATAAGACCACAAGATCTAGTTGAATAGATGAACTTGGTCAAATTTGAGCTCAAAACAACGCTTAGGGAACGCAGGAGGTATGTAGTAAACAATACATCAAATTCAAATTTTCGGCCTGCTCTTGGTCAGCTACATAAGCTTTAGACAGCAAAATAACTTTGAAACGATCCACTTTACAAGTAAATGAATTACCTTTAATTGAAGAGATCTATGTTTCTTATTTTGTTACTTCAGTTCGTAAAGTGGCTAGTCAGAGAAATGACACTCACGAGATTTTTGAGACTTTTTTGGCTCCCTTGCTGCTACCTGGTGTGTGCGAAGGGGATCGGCATTGAACACATTTAGTTACGTGATTCTCAAAATCAAGTTCCGAATTCAGGGAGCCGGTGAGTTGATGGCTCTTTTGTCTGCTTTGGTTAAAACTGAGTAACGCAAGAGAAGCTTATCAGCCCGACACCCTGCTGCCCGACTAACAAAATGTGTTCAAAGCGAAGTCTTAAGTGGCTTGGTTAGAGTGACTTTTCTCTGACAAGCCCTCTAAGCCCTCTAGTTTTACCGTTTCCTGGTTTCTTTTTCAAATGAAGCTAGTAAACTAACATGCAATAATTCAATTCTTTTTAGAATCATACTCTACATATTTGCTTGCTCATTTACGTTACCTGCCATGTCTTTTTGTATAGAAAATAAAAGCATATTGTACCTCATATTTTGTCACAACTTTGCGACATAGAGTGTCTCGTCTCCAAATTGGTGCCAACTCGTTGTTGAGCAATGATTGTATTTACCTCAAATCCGCGTGGAGGGATCGGTTGGTCCACTCCAGGAGATCCGCGTGCAATTTCAGAGTAAAGGCTGCTTCCACAAAGTTTTCGGCCGGAAGGTGGAGATCGTGTAATTTGTAGATGTAACGAAGGAATAGCTCCACTCGGTTGGGCTCAGCCTTGTAGAACTGGAGCAGGTTGACGATACAAGACATCTCCTTCTCCCGACTATCGTCCGACTAAAATGAGAAAGCAATGCAATACAAGTGTCCTTATATTTTTTATTCACCCATTGTTCATTCTGGGGACACTTATTTAACATGGACTAGTCCAACATTAGGCCCCTAGATGTGGCTGGCAATTGTGGGGATAGTGTGTGCATGTTTAACTTAACGGGGTAATCCCCGGAAATTTACATCAGACTCTTCGTCCAAGGAGGGTTTCCTGTTGCAAAATCAGGGATTAAAGAGCAACGAGCTCCGATTTCTACACTGACTCAAAAACATTTAGTCACCAAGAACTCCCATCGCAATGGTCATTCATTCATCAGGCTGTACGACATGATTAGGACCATAAAGATGCCAGTTTCAGTTTTGTTTTGGAACAATTTTGGACATGGAGTGGGCTATCAAAATTCGTTTATGATGCCTATTTTACGATTTTATTTCTACCAGCTACACAAATTTTCGTGTTTCGTTCGTGGGGTAGATTTTCCGGGCAAGAGCAAGACACCCAAGGTTATTAAAGTCAGGCGAGGGATACGACTTTTCTTTCGTATGTCACCTTTTTAACATATCGTAGTCATCTTTTTTCACACCATCACGTCTTAGCACTAAGAAGAATTGAGGCACATGCCCCAATTGAAAGATGGGAGAGGCATGTGTATCTTGACAATTGTTTGAAAGATGGTGGACCGCATTTTAGACCTATCTTGTCAATTATCGGCCTTACATCAACTGTCACAAGCTGACTTCTCAAAATCATGACCTTTCAAAACAACGTCTCCATTGATTATCCATGTTCTGCCATCTGACATATCATTCTCGCCTTGAAACATTGTCAATTTTCTAATATTCCATATTTGAAAAATCGATTAAAACTCTGTCTTCCGTTCATGCTCTTCCCTCTGCACGATAACCTAGCCTTTCGTTCAATATTCCCAGTGAAATGGAGGGGGGAGGGAAGGGTCTGTGAAGGGAATATCCCCATCATTATAATAATCCCCACCCTTCTCATCTCATAATTCAATGTCAGGCAACTTGATTAGGTAATTGGATTGGGTCCACAAACATTCAAGATTCAAAGTGAGGAAAACTCTCCCCTTTTCAAATTTTGACAAGCTTCAAAGAACAGACTTGTTTTTTAGTTTTCTCTACAAAATGGTCTAAATTCGGTCCAATTACCACTTTCCAGCCCATCAATGCCAGCGGGAGCTGGTTCACATTACAGTATGACCGAAAAGTTCTTGTCCCATGATAACACTTTGACATTTAAGGACTGTTTTGAACGATTTATTTCACTTCACGAGAAGTTTCATCTTCCTTCTGTTCCACAATTCATCGAAATGAATTGAAAATTTGAATTTGGCAGTTATGTTGCTTAATAACAATCGTGATATTTTCCTAGATTAATTACCGTGTTTGAATCAGACGAGTTGGTTCATTGTGCTGGCTATAATGTCTAAAACTGTCGTTAAAACTTGGCTTTCATCTATCACTCGGTGCTTTTGACGGTGTCATCTAGGGCAATTGTGCAATTTTTTTCATGTGAAAATGAATGGTCTTCCATTTATATGTCAACTACAAATGGATAAAACTATGCCAATTTGATGCTTCGTCACGGTCTGAAATCAACGTTCGGTTGTTGAGTAGACTGGCCAACATCTTGGGAGATGTCCACCTTGACTTTGCATTTCATAATGTGCAAAACAAAACGGCTTGCTTCTCGAGGGGGCAAGGACTTTACGGTCACATTGTATACAGTTCATCCAAACTAGACCAAGGCCATGCAGAGTGTCACTCAATGGAGAAACAAATGCCAACAACCACTACCATCCACAGTCCATGCGTAGTACGTATTATCACCCAATAAGTAACTAGGTAGGATAGTAGTAACAAGAGCAAGAGCAGTCCTCAGTAGTAGTAGTAGTAGTAGTAGTCGGTGGTAGAGGCACCTGGTGGCGAATAGTAATCTCTCATCTGAGCTTAGTGTTTAGGGATCTGCCAGAATCTGAGGAGCTCATTGCACATGGCCTACATTTTTCCCCGAAGAAACAAACCGGGTAAGGAACACGAAATCGAGAACGAGGTAGATTGCTGATTGCTAGCTGACGGGAGCATATTTAGATCTCGGGGCATGACGGAGCAATTTGCTGGCTTTTAAAGCAGATTATAGTTGTTAACACAAGCTGTTTCAGGGCTGATAGCGATGCAATATCATCATCAATACAAGAGACAGGCTACATGTCTCATTGAATTTTTCGGCCATGAGATTTGATCCTGAGTGCGCCTTACGAGTCGCATCCTTGGTGAAAGAGGGATTTCCTCCATAAGGGATGGAGAAAAGAGCAAGCACTGGAACTTTGATATACCTTCTTCGAGATCGGCAAGCAAACACGTAATCTTTGGAAACGTGTGCCAAAGAGCATCAAGGGAAATGTTGCTCTTTCTTGTCTGTGTGTAACGAGATGAAAAGGCTTGACAGGGGCAAGAAATCATCCTTTGATCTCGCCTATCTATCGCGCGGCTGGGCCTACCAACTTAGATGGAGGTTTTTTTTATGGGTCTTACCTGAAGGGCATTCCTGTAGTCGAGAAGTCGTTCCAGGAGAGATGTGACGGATTCAATAAACGACTTGCCATTGCCTTTCCAAGCTGGGTCGCGTTCTTCTAGGACATCTCGGAGCCTGTAATTACATTTGATATTGTTCATGGTGAGTTCCAAGCACACCTTCTTCGGTGAAAGCGGGTCTACTCTGTCTAAGGCTAAAATTACTCTACACTAACGAGAACGGGGATATCTGATGGGGTCAATGATGTCGGCTATTTGTTATCGATCGGGACTTACGCAAGGTAGAGTCGGTCGCTTGAAAAATGAGATTAGGATTTTAAAGAAGCGATTTTTCCTCCCCAAAACTATCTTTCTAATAGCATTGAGCAGTGCCCGCTAGCGCATTGGCCCTAGATGGAGGCAAGAAGGTACAAATATCCACGATGACGTGAATTGACACAAATATATTGCCATTCAAGACCTTCGAATAAGATCTCGATTTTAAATTTTGCCATCCTGAAATCTCATCGTGTTTGCTTCCATTTAGCGATGGGTATTAAAGCAGTTCATTAAAGTAAGTAAGAGTTTTCAATTGACCTGAACTTTCAGGGTCTTGAAAGTAATTGGAGAGTTCAATTAATTTGCAGTTCTTTTTCAGTGTCACGTTCGGAGTGTTTCGTCTTCAAAAACTGAATAGAGGGTGGCAACTTTTGAAACTTACATGGTGTCGAAAAGCTGCTTGTAGTTTTCATCGGCCTTGTTTTCTTGCACCAAAATATCCAATTTGTCCACCAACTCGCACTCAATCTGGAAACAGAGAAATGTACGTAATGAAATACAGAGAAAAAAACTTTTAACGAAGGCCGTTCCGACGCTTTACCGAGGGCGAATGGGGCCTTTGACGCATAATACGACAACCATTTGGCCATAAACGTGCCCATTCTGACATCCGAACACGCCGGAAAAAAAGACCCCCATTTCTCCCAAACTACACACTGTATGTCTCTTTGCTCAGCTAGTTCCATCTTTTTTTTTGTACTGTATGGATCGAAAGTCGCACGTGGGGATTTGCATCCACTGCAATCTACGAGTATGCAGGCCCCTCCTATTCCTCCTACCAATTCCTCAATGGCTTTTCCAAACTTGAGAGCATTCCTGGCCCTCCTAAACACACACCCCTTTTCAGCGAGAATGCATGAGTCGTATAGTGTTGCTATTATGGACCTGTTGGATGGCGTTTAAGGCTAGGGTCTTGAAGTCGTTGGCCAAAGCGGGTGGTTTCACCAATCCGTAATGGTTCCGGTGATAAGTGGCATAGAACTGTTGGAGCTTCCGATGACTGGGCTCGGATTTGGTCCGACGGTTCTGGTAGCAAGCTTTGATGCCTCGACGTCTCGAGACCGGCGACAAATGTAAGATCAGCTTCTCGACTGGAGACCAACAATAGTAAGACACTGACAGAGACATGCTCACTTTCCCCGATATAGCAGATAGAAGGTATTTTCCGATATCAAGAGCGATTCACTTCAAAGGCTTCACTTCCTTGAGACAGACACAGAGAAGTGATCTTTGGGAGGTTCACCTCGATTTCTCGATGGATTGGCACTGGATTTTGCGATTCTCGACTACATGACGGGGCATCATGCGTGAAAGAAAGAAGTGTAAAAGTGGCTGGTGGTGAGAAATCACATCGACAGTTCAGTCACAACATCACCAACATCACACACAACCCGTCTAGGAACCAGGCCGCACTAAAACTGAGGACTCGAAAAGCTGGCTTCGCTCTCTGTGTCCTCCGTTGCCTCTCTTTCTCTTTCGCCTTCCTCTTCTCCTTCTCCTTCTTCTCTTTCTCTTTCTCCTTCTTCTTGCTTCCTTCCTTTTGCTCTCGCATAGCGCTCGGATCGACTTTTAAAGTCTGTTCTTGGCCGGCTAAAGCTCTACATACACGTGTTGAAAAGAATCGACATTTGTGCTCATACTACTGCTAGATACATACATACTTATTTAATAGCTTTCTACCTTCCGTCTGGACACTGACTAAGTGCTTGGGCTTGAAAGTCGAGGCATTTTCGGGTAGAAATTTGATGAATAACATGCAAGCGTAATGAAATTCAATTATGCGTCGGTCAAAGATCTTAGCAAAGCGATGTACAAAGAAGCTCAATTTGTGACACAAAATTCAGAAAAGGTGTTATTTCGATCCATCAATAGGTCTTTTTTTGTATATGTAAAAAGACTTTGATTTAGGATTTGTAATTAAGGTTCTCCAGGACAACAAATCAATGTCTTCCTTTCCAATAAGATCAGAACTCTGCAACAACATGAAGTGCTTTACTCCATGATTTTGTGATCTCACATTTTGCGCACCTTCCCAGTGCAATGAAAATAATCAAGTGCGAGAAAATAATCGATTGATTATCGCCCAGTCACAAGTGTCGAAAACCCTCTTAGGGCAAATGTCCAGATTTTTCATTGGTACACTTCTTAAATTTTGACGATAAAAATTGGTCTGGAATGGAGTATGGATAAGTGTGCGTTTCTCTGAGAGATGTAGGGTACAAGAAAACAAGTTCCGTCGAGATGCTTGTTATGGTCTTGACATGAAATGAAACAAGGTATCTACAAGGCCTCTGCAAAGTGTCCTCAACATATCATCCAAGTATGAGGAAAAACCTCCAGAGGGGACTTCAAAGGCCAGCCAGGTCTAGCTGTTATTGCTTCCTCGTGTTTTCTGTCACTCTTCTCTAAAAGCACTAAGCACAATCCCAGCAATGGCCGTCAAAGCAATAGTGCAGCCATGTGAAATATTGCCTGTTGACCGGAGGAAACTTTATTTTCCAATCCGCAACCGCCTCATAAATTTTGGATCAAAGGCCAACCGTTTATGTATGGTCGAGCCCAGCCACCCCTAGGACACCAATTGCAGTCGTGATGGCATTGTGCCTCGTTTCCAAGACAGTGCGTATGAAAACTTGGGCACATCAAAACCAGGGAAACACAAACATGCATCCTCTTACTTTATCTATTGATGCCTAAGCTTGCATCAACGGGATGGTAGTGATTCCATAACAAGGAACTCCTCAGGAGCACAACTATGCTCTGTACCACCTCCCGTTCCTTTATTGTGAAGGAAAATGCCCCGATTCATAGAGCGAAAAACTTGAGAGCGACAATGGATCGCCAAAGTTGCCACCGTCTTTTTTGCCTGTTCTCATCTTATGGGAACACTTTTTCAGCCTCGTCCTCTACAGGCGACCCAACGTCTCACACAGTGGGTGGATAGATTGAAAGTGCTTGGAACAACAGGATAGTGGAACGATGCGAACAAGAAAGAAAGGAAGCATATAATTCATTTCTGGAACTCAACGAGA
>NC_081441.1:3034324-3034813 GCF_007210705.1 Tigriopus californicus | reverse complement strand
CGTCTTTTTTGCCTGTTCTCATCTTATGGGAACACTTTTTCAGCCTCGTCCTCTACAGGCGACCCAACGTCTCACACAGTGGGTGGATAGATTGAAAGTGCTTGGAACAACAGGATAGTGGAACGATGCGAACAAGAAAGAAAGGAAGCATATAATTCATTTCTGGAACTCAACGAGAGATCCCATCGAGGATAAAGTACAACCAAATTCGGGATTGATTTGTGCACTGACCCGGAATAGGACAAAGAAAGATATGGTTCGCATATTTGGCAGGCTTAAAACAGACCCAGATGATCCACGCCAAGTCGAGATTGGGAATAATTGGAATAGCTGTTTCTTTTTCTCAACTCTTTATGTACAGACAGAGAGAGAGAGGCCAAGGCGGATGTACGGTCATATTTGGCAGGCTTAAAACAGACCCAGATGATCCACGCCAAGTCGAGATTGGGAATAATTGGAATAGCTGTTTCTTTTTCTCAACTCTTTATG
>NC_081441.1:3034208-3034288 GCF_007210705.1 Tigriopus californicus | reverse complement strand
GCTTGGAACAACAGGATAGTGGAACGATGCGAACAAGAAAGAAAGGAAGCATATAATTCATTTCTGGAACTCAACGAGAG
>NC_081441.1:3031543-3034172 GCF_007210705.1 Tigriopus californicus | reverse complement strand
ATCGTCTTCTCCGTGCTCTTGGAAATGGTTCCAAGGAAGTTTTGGAGCACAGGAATCCATCAAAACGAAGCATCACCCTCTCTTTCTCTATCAATTGTTAGTTTGAAGCTTACTCTGATATTTGCCAGGATGGCATAGTCAACGGGACATGAAAAGGATCTGTTCCGATATCATCATTAACCAATGTGAACAACATAAAAGGCTGGGAATATATAAATGGCTTCCATTACGGAAGCACTTAAACACTTTTCCACGGGAGTGGCGTATTATTGCCTAATGAGGCCTGAAGCTGTTCCAAAAAAGCATCATTGAGTTGAGCCCCATGTCGTGGAACACCTCTTGTTGAAGGTGATCAGGTCGAAGAACCAATCATGGCTGTGGTTCATGAAATAAAACATAATTAAGACCCATTTGTGTTCCACTTACTCCCTATCGTTGGACAAACCTCTCCATTCAGTGTGAATTCTCTGTACCCACAGGATTGGGTCTTGGTCCCAATTTCTTCCTTATTAGAGTTCTAGGCACGTTTAGTTTCTTTCTCACCGCACAACTTGGGAAAATATCCCATAGGGTTGCTTTCACGCCATTTTTTGGGTAGAAGGGCCATGTTTATGAAGTATGACACCAATGTGGCATTGTTATTCCAATCATGGCCTCCCTGTATTGGCAGTGGGCAAATCGGCAAAATGGGCAGGGCGAAAGTATTTGGCTATGATAGATTCTGAACTTTGAGATTCCCCATGTGCAAGAAAAGAAGGCCCCCAAAGCAACCCTGGTACATGGGTACAAGCCTTTGAAGCAATGTTAGGGTTGGACCCTCGAGCTTAAGGTCCAAGTTGATACCCCTGAGTCTTCAAATCAAGAACTATGGGACACCAAGGATCTGAATATGAGCAAGGAAACTCCAGTTCAGATGAAGTCTTCGTCCCTTCGCTCACCTTCTTAGCAATCCGCCAATCAAGCAGAACATTTCCTAACGTAATCAAAGCATGATAATCGAGACAAGATTGGTAAAACATTACATGTCTTGGCTCCTTTTTTTATCTAGTCATCAGTTACGAGTTCAGAAGTTGCAACAATGGGAACGCCCGGAATGGCCAAGTTGAAAATGAATCTCACACATCTTCTTTTCTGATTTTTTTTTGAAATTCAGTCACAGCAAAGTTTTCACTTTACACATTTTGGTCACATCTGATTGAGCCAATCATTCCAACTCTTGTCTTTGCCGATTTGACCATCCTAACCAAAAGTAGAAATCACAAAAATGGACTTTCTATGTAGGCACCCGAAACAAAAAAAATGGCATCACTCGTCGAGGTCATCAAGATGATCAGAGTTTTATAGGAGATACTGTAAAGAGAGAGAGCGATATACCCGGACTAATGGGCTCAAAAAAGCTCTCTGGCACTTTCCTTGGAAATGGTTTCGGTCCAGATCCTGTTTTAACAATGGAATGGTTTATACTCCGAGACCAGACGAGAACAAACACACTCACGCAAATAAAGGCCACCATTTATCACATTATCCTCTTCCAGATTATAAATCACGTGAGAACGGAAAAAAGCTCTCCCCAAATCCCTTCCACAAATCTAGGTTGTTGTTCAGCCCTTCAGTCTAAAAAATCAACCTTCAAGAAAAATAAATGGTCGATAAATGCCAAAATAGCACTTCAATGAAAGTAGATGGACCTACTAGTATGGTTTTCTCATTCTATGCTTGTGAGCAATTTCATTTCACCCCACACTGCCAATTTGAGAAAAGGGACACAATTAGAACGGTTTGTTGCAGGTAATCATAGTATTTATGCACATGTCCACGATTACAAACATGATCATGTTCAACCAAAGGACCAGAAAAAAAAAATCTCGTTTCACATTTCAGATTGGAAATCGATTGGTCTGATCAGAGTAAGAAGAAAGATGTATCGGAAACAGGATCATCTTGTCTTGATCATCTTACTCTCCCGTGTTTTGTGTAACTTAGCTGTTATGGCTCCTCTCACTCACCCGGATGGTAATCTGATTCGGGATTTAGCATTACTCGAAAATCAGATATGGGGGAAAGGTTCGCATTTAACCAGAAAATGGTTTTAAAGCGAGAACAGATTCCCATCGGGGGAACAACAAAAGGCCTCGGAATGGAAGCGCACAATCGGTCTATGAAAGGACTTGGAACTGAGTAAGGAACTCGGGCGTTCCTCCACCTTTCATTTGACGCATTTGCAAAGGAAAAGGGGCGAAAGCTTGGACGTGAGGCAAATCCTGCTCATAAAGTTAACGGTTATTGTCACGTAAAAATATTTACGCTAGTCTAACCCAAGGGGTAACTTTTCCACAATGATCGAGGCAGTCCAAGGAGAAGTCGGAACAAGAGACACGAATCCCTACAGTTCAATTGATCCCAGGGAATAGAAACCTTCGGGAGAAATGCTAAGACTTTTCGAGCTCCCCTTGAAGGAAATCCAAATCTAGAGATCCACGACATGGCTTCACCACGACCAAACTCACGCCCATTAAAGAATGANTTCAAAATAGCCTTGCTCGATCGTGAGGTAGAGGTCATTTCTGGAACCCGAGAAAGATGAAAGTAGTGTGAGAAAGAGAGAGA
Organism: Tigriopus californicus; assembly: GCF_007210705.1. Classification (NCBI taxonomy): domain Eukaryota; kingdom Metazoa; phylum Arthropoda; class Copepoda; order Harpacticoida; family Harpacticidae; genus Tigriopus; species Tigriopus californicus. Next base: position 3,031,565 of record NC_081441.1, on the reverse strand, counting down.
GAGAGAGAGACCCGCTCCCCTT
>NC_081441.1:3014143-3031508 GCF_007210705.1 Tigriopus californicus | reverse complement strand
CGGAACAAGAGACACGAATCCCTACAGTTCAATTGATCCCAGGGAATAGAAACCTTCGGGAGAAATGCTAAGACTTTTCGAGCTCCCCTTGAAGGAAATCCAAATCTAGAGATCCACGACATGGCTTCACCACGACCAAACTCACGCCCATTAAAGAATGAAAGGACTCTAGCTCATCTTGCCGCCTACCTGTTTGAAATGTCCTTTGAGTCGGTGCTCATAGTCCAAAAGGTCGTAAAAGACCGGAAGCGCAGATTTCCGGAGTTCCACATCCGGTATGGAGGTCATCTTCAAAAGTGGTCCAACGATCCCTAACGCAACAAAATGTGATGACCAAATGAGAACGAAGGCATTAGAAAATGAAATTTCAGGGGTCCTAGTACCTGGTACAAAAAATTGTTTCAAATCCCCGAGATGAGACCAAAGAGATAAGATCTGGAAAGCCATCCTCATGCGCATGTCTCCGAACTGTTGGAGAATATATTGTCGCTTCATCTCCTGGACTTTCTCCAATTGCAGCTCGGATTGACTCAGGTAATTGACAGCCAAGGTGAAGTAGTTCATCCACAATTGGCGATCGAATTGATGCTCCTCCCGAAAATAGATGAGTAGGGGCTTGGCCAACTCCTGAAGAGCATTCATCAATACGTGACTAGTCAGCAATTTCATGGCGTTCCAAGACCTCGGGAAGATCGGCTGGGAGATGAGGGCTTGAAGCAAGAGGAACGACTCCAGAAGGAACGTCTTCAGAATACTCTTGTGGTACATCAAGTCCCAGAGGTTCTTGAAATGGTCCTCTTCCATCAATTGGAGCAAGGACAACAGGCATGCCACTAAGCGACCCTGAGAGAGAGAGAGAGAAAAAAAGGCTCATCATCAATAAATATACTGTATATGTACGTACACTACTCTACTCAATGGGGAGTGGGGACGGAGGATGTGAAGGGCGACCTGTCCAGAATTGCATATCCTTTGTACCCACAGGGAGTAAAGTTATGTTGCATTTCCAACAAAGTTTGCCCATCCCTCACGGATGGTGGTGAGCCTGATTTGGACTTCATCAGCAATGCGCTAGCCAAATTAATGCAGGCCTTCTCGGGGAGGCTCTGTTTACCTTCAAACTCGAGGCTCCGTCGATGTTGAGGATGATGTTGATGAGTGGGGTGAGGAATGGCGGCCAACATGGCCTCTGACACGGGGTGGGGAAGATCATGATTGAGGGTCACAAACCTAGGCAGAAATAAAGAGGTTTGTTAAACAATGCNAAAAAAAGGCTCATCATCAATAAATATACTGTATATGTACGTACACTACTCTACTCGATGGGGAGTGGGGACGGAGGATGTGAAGGGCGACCTGTTCAGAATTGCATATCCTTTGTACCCACAGGGAGGAAAGTTATGTTGCATTTCCGACAAAGTTTGCCCATCCCTCACGGATGGTGGTGAGCCTGATTTGGACTTCATCAGCAATGCGCTAGCTAAATTAATGCAGGCCTTCTCGGGGAGGCTCTGTTTACCTTCAAACTCGAGGCTCCGTCGATGTTGAGGATGATGTTGATGAGTGGGGTGAGGAGTTTTTCCGAGAGAGTCACGACGTCCTTGAAGATCACGGAATGACCTTCATCCGAGAGCTCTTGCCTCAAGTGGAAGAAGGTGAGCATGTCCGCCAGAATGTCCGAGCATTGCTGCAATTGCTGCTTGTGGACCAGATACTTCTTCACGATATCACAGCAGGTCGGGAGAAAGAGGTTGCGGGACTCGATATCCTGGAACACCGGGCTGTTGATCGTTTGATGAATGGCGGCCAACATGGCCTCTGACACGGGGTGGGGAAGATCATGATTGAGGGTCACAAACCTAGGCAGAAATAAAGAGGTTTGTTAAACAATGCCACCACTTTTGATTCGGACCGACCCTATTCCTCGTACTCACATTAAAGTGACGAATTCGGCGACATCAATCACGGGCAGGATGCGGAGGATGTGTGGAAATACGGCGCTAATATTCTTCAAGAACATGACTTGGGTGCCTTGGAAGTTTTCGTTGGTATGCGAGAGCATCTTATTGAACGAGTCGAAAAGGAGCTTGACCGAATCCCGGAAGGAGTTATCAGTGGCTCCCACCGAAGTTCGGATGAACAACAACCGCGAACGAATGACAAACTTCATGATGTACTCCACGGATTGGAAGCACTTCTGAATTGGCTCTTGATTCTCTTTGGAGGACACGTGGTCCGTGAAGTGTCTCAAACAGGTCAAGAGTCCCCTGAGGAAAACGGTTTTTTTCTTACAAACACCGAATCTTTGATGGATATTCTTAAAAAAAAACATGCACACTTACTTGTAGACCAAGGCTGCTGAGAAGTGCTCATTGATGTAGGTGTCCAAAATCGGTCCGAAATGCTTAAACTTGGGATCGTGAAGAGAGCTAATAATGTAGACTAGGACTTGGAAGACCAAACCGGAATGTCCCGTGGAATCTCCGTCCTCAGTGGTGAACATCTCAAACAGCGCATCCAGAATGTCCTGCAGAAACTTGACGATCTCTTCGCCCTCCTAAAATCAGATTGACCAAACCTCGTATCCCAAACCCTTTGAGACTATTGAGCTCATTCACTAATACATACGATCAACATGATTCGCTTGAGCGTGTCTTGGATCTGCTCCGGATTGGACTTCCAATTCAGTAGCGACATCAAGTGCACGTTCTGAGTAAGCTTGGTCGAACACAGACGCGTTTTGATGGTGATGCTCTCTTTGGTGCTTCGAACGAAACCTCGATGAACCGTGACTTGATCTGACAATCGCACCTCGCTCAGTCTGGCCACCAAAGGCAAATAGATGCTCGAATCCGTGAGCTGCTCCTGGTCCTCGCATTTGTAAATGCACAAGCTATGACTGCCATCTTTGATGGTGGTCCGATCCGCTTCCATCAGATGGACGAACGAAAACCCCAAGAGCTTCTTCTCCGACCTCTCTTTATCTGAAAATGGTAGCCCATCAAGAGTGAATGCATTCCGTCTCAATAATGATAGCCATTAAATTTTGAGCCTTACTTGAACAATGCCGATATTCCAAGCGTATATGAGCACCTTCAAATTTATCTATGGGGATCTCTAATCGGAGAGTCTCCATCCAAATGGGCGAGTTGGAGTGGAACATCACTGGAAACCCCACCCTTGTGGCCGGGGCAAGACCGGCTGCGAAGTGGATCTTATCCTCAATCACCTGACCATTTCGACCCACAATCACGGCGGAGACCTCGATATTCCGAGCTTTGCCACTCCGTTCAAAATAGCCTTGCTCGATCGTGAGGTAGAGGTCATTTCTGGAACCCGAGAAAGATGAAAGTAGTGTGAGAAAGAGAGAGAGAGAGAGAGACCTGCTCCTTCCTTCTTCCATTGATTAAAACCATTGCACGTACCGAACATCACCGGGGAAAATGACATTGGGAAAACCAATCTTATTGGCGTCGATCGACGATCTGAGCAATCGTTTGTGATCTTTCCTCAGTTGGTTGGAGTCGCCTCGCAAGAGTTGCAATGATATCCCCACTTTTGAGCCGTGGCACAATGATTTGAGAGCGCCATTCTTCAAAATCAGCTCGTGCATGTGATGGAAGTCCTTATCTTCGCACAAAAAGATCTTTGCGTCAAATTCGGGGGAACTGCCAGGCCTGTAAAACGAGCAAAAACCCAAAAAGGCATTACATCAGCACCCATGGTGATTGATTGCTGTCTAATTCGATTTGGTGGCCAAAGGCGTGAGTGGGATTCTATCTCCAATCAAATTGGCAAGTTCTGGCTCCGTTTCTCTGCCCTCATTATCCTCGAGAGCTCAAGAGATCAAGAGCTGAAGAGCTCGTCAATTTGGACATTCACTCCCACACTTCTCCATCTTTTTTTAGGAGCCGACAATGTAGTATGTTCAATGTCTCAGTTTGGTTCAACCAACGGACGATCAATAACTCACGCTATATTCGCAAACGGACCCAGAACGGCCACTCCAAAAGGTCGGCGGAGAGCCCCGCCCAACCCCACCCCGCTGGAGGTGCGTCGGGCATTCTCGTTGTGGATGATCAATCGATTGCCATTCTTGTACATCTGCACCACCACATAGAGACTCTTGCACAACTCCATGGAATCCAAGATATCCCAGAATAGCACACTTGATTGCACAAAATCCCCCGTCTGAGCCACGGGACTCAAGAAGGCTCGTTCAGAAATGAATGCGCTTTGGTTGACAATGGATTTGTGATAGAGCGAGAAGAAGATCTCGATCTCCTCATCTTGCTTCCCGGGAGGAATGAGCAGATCATCGAATCGCAGGATGAGATGGATCCCACTTGGGTTGGAGGACGGAGGATGGTGATGAGGATGAGGATGAGGACTAGCGACAGACTCGGTGGTCAGGGTTGTGGCTGAAGGAGACGAAGGTAGGATGGCGGACATTCCGGAATTGGAATTCGTGGACGAGCGATGAGACAATGGCTGCTTCTTGGAGCGACGACTAGCCGAGTCGAACTGGAAAGAAAATGGGCGAATTGTACACAGTATGCAAATTGATGCCAAACGCTAAGTTTCCTGGCCGGTGGTTGGTTGGTTGCAGAAGAGAGAAACGTGAGCGTACCAGATCCCAAAGATGAACGGGCCCCACTTTACTGGCCTTGGGCACTTTTCCACTCTCTTCCCTGGGAACAAGATCCAGGTCGAGAATCTTGTTGCCCAGATCGATCTGCGCTCCGATCTTGATCCGCAATTCTCGGAGCTGCTCTTGCGTGAGCACATCCACCTGGAGTTGGTGCCGCATCAAGGTCAACTCGTCGATGATCTCTTTCACGCGACCAAAACGAGAAGTCTCGCGTTTGACGAACAATCGCTTCCAATGAGGTCGCCAATCGTGAAGAGCTCGGAGGATCTCCATGGCCGCTTCTTGCGTCTCATCCCGTTCCAGTTGAGGTTTCCGCACACTCACAAACGACTTGGGAAAGATGCCTCGTCTTGAGTTGCTCAGATTTTGTCCATAATACCACTCTAAAAGGGGATATATGAGAAGAGGATTTCCAGTCTGAAAATGCCACGGTTCCACAACGTTTTTGTAACTTTTGCTGACCTTCGCATTCTTGGGAGATGGTAACCACATCCCCCAGAATTAGTGGTAGTACGTCCTTCGAAGGTTCATCATATTGCTCGGTGGAGAATGTTGATATGGCTAAACGAAAAGGGGAAAGCAAACGTCAATTCTAAAGCGATTCAATGGAGTGCTGGATAATAAAAAAAGGTCACTAAATCGAGTCCCATTAATTGAGGCGACCTAAATGGGGTAATTAATAACAAAGACGGATGGCAGCTTTCTCAGCACATCTCATAATCGGCTCCATATATAAAATGGACAACCACATTCTCCGGTGTGTTCAGTATACCATGTTTGTGCCCACACTCATCATCTTGTCAGCATTGGCAAACCTAACAGCTTCGCAAATTAAAGGGGTGCCTATTCGAGATATTTTGAAACCCCAAAATGATGAAGAAGAAGCCATAGGGACTTCAAGACCTAAGGATGGATACCGGGACTCTAAACTCTTCGAATCAAAGGATGACGACAAACGTTTCAATCGCAAGGACGAAAATCGAGACTCTAACCATAAAGATGAAGATAGAGAATTTGAGCGCAAGGATCAAGATCGCGACTTCAATCGGAAGGAGCAACACCGTGATTTCGATAACACAACGGAGAGACAGACAAAACGGGGATCAAAGAGCCAACTGCCAGGTTGCAAGGTGCCCAAGTGGGTTAGCTCAAGGTTTCCATCCCGAACAGCAACCTTCGTTCGACCCAATCAAATTCTAAATCTGGGTCCTTGCCGTCAAGCCTTTTGTCGCGTGATTGGCGTGTCAATGGAATTGGCTATTCAGGAGCATTGCTGCGAGTTTAGGCATCATCACTTGAATGGATCCACGGCCATCTTGAAAGTGGGAGAAACCAAAGAGGTTTGGCGATCGGGTTGTCAGGTGCGGTATGCCACTTGTCAAGACTACTTGAATCCTCCTCATGTGAACACGCGTCTAGTTACGGAGCAGAAGAATGATGGGTGTTGCTACAGTCAAGGCAGGTGGATCATGCCCGGGGATCATGCCTTCATCCCGGAGAAATGTTCCAAATTGATTTGCATTCGCCATGGCGCGAGTGCAAAACTGATCTTTGATTCCGTCTACGATCAGACGGATTGTTGTGAGTTCCAAGACCGGCTTGTCCAACCAGGATGGCAAATCTCATCTCCCTTTTCTCGAGGGAACATCACCTGCTACAACGGTAGCTTGGTCGATATGAGCAACGTGAAACAATGCAGTAGAGTGGCTCTCGATCAGATTTGTCAGGAACAGAAATGTGCCCAAGATTCCGCCCTCAGAGAGTTGTTGAAGGTTCAAAAGCATTTGTTCTACCAGAACGAGGGGCATCGCTCTTTCCCAAGATGGGGACCCGCTCCCAAATATGCCTCTGCCATCACGTTATTGGTCCCAAACACGGGGTCTGGGAAGTATATGGAAAACTTTTTGGACACCTTGATCCGACCCATGGAGCAGTTTCCAACCACGACCATCACTTACAACGAGAAAAATGCTTGGTATTTGGACTCGGAGCTTTTGGTGAAATCTAGGCCCAACAAAGCGAATAATGGCTTCGAATTTGGATCTCAAGGCGTTAATGAGTACCATCATCGAGAGCGCGTGGAGAAAATCAGTACTGAACGACATTTGGACGTGGCCATATCGTCGGTTTTAGATGCTTACCACGCAGAGTCCAGAGATCATGTGAGTAACACAAGTACTGTTCAAGAGCAAGTCTTATCTGATTTCCAACACTGACTTGATTCCATCTTTGCAGAGTATATTTCATTACCGAAGCCCTTGGGTGGTCTTGGTCATTGATTCCAAGTGGGATGAGTCAGTAACATTGCAAATATTTGAACGCCTTTCAACCATTATCATCGATTTGAATGGAGGAAACTCATTCTTGAGAGAGAAGTGCGCTAAGGACGCCTTAGGAAACTCGCTTTACTTCACAGCTGACCGAGTTCGTCTCCATCAAATCTTGGGATATGTCGCCAAATGGAATCAATGCGAATCACCCCATAACACGTATCCCCACGTTTACTCCACCAACGATCAGAGAATCCCAGCCCAAAACAAATTCTCGATCATGCCACCTTATTTCCGTTTCTCTCACAGAAACAAACCCTGCTGGGCCACCTGGTTCCACGTGGATCAAAACAACTATGTTGTCAAAAAACGTCTACCTTGCGAACGTCTTCGAAAGATAACAGAAACTCAGGGGAGACCACGAGTCTTTCAAACCATCAGGTCCAAAACCATTTCCGACCCAACTGGTGACCATGAGGAGACTGTCGATCCTTTATTGAATGACATGCCTCTGTCTTCCAATCCCGACGTAAAAGATTTCCTAGAAGATTCTAAGGAAAATACTGAACAAATGGCCACTGAAACTCCGGAACCAGTGGAGCCAGTTTTGAACCCTGCGGACCTCCAACCCGAAGTGGTCGGGGACGAACAAAACAATGAGGACGCTTACAACGATTATTTGAGCTAAATGAAAAAATCTACTTACCAATGCCAAGAGTGCTCTCAACAGGTTTCCATATCATCTTGGTATGAGCCTCTCCGGAACTCACTCATGGACGGAAGCAACCTGCAAAAACGCAATAAAATCACTTAGAAATCGGCCCTCATCTGGATCATCAGACATCATGAAATATAATTTGCTATCACAACGAAAGAAACTTGAACAGGTTTTCGATATTTAGACAACAAAAGAAGGACAGATTGATTATAGGCAACGACAGTTGGTCGAGATTCTTAAGAGGGTAATTACAGTGAAATTGAATCAGGTATGTGATGGACGATGAACAAATCGCTTTTCAAGGCTACCCTCCGTTTCTCTCAAGCGAACAAGTAAGACACCGCCATTTGTGGGCCATCACGATTTTCCCTGGGAACGGCAATAATGTTCAAATCGAGAACAGGAAAAACGTCCATGTGTGGTGGAAGAGGTTCAGATTGATCTTCAGTCGACGAAAACATGTGAATTTGAGACAAAAAAAATATGCACGGCCCGATTTAGCTATAAAACATTATGCACACCAAAGGAGGAAGAGATAGCAATTTTTTGAAATGTCCTTCCGAGTCTATGATATACTGTCTGTGTGAGAAATGTTACGAGCAGACATCGCGGGGAAAACTGAGGTAGGAACGTGCTCAAAAGTGCAACAAGGACAAAGACTTCATGCCACCAAGTGTCATTAATGATGGGGGTACTACCACGTGACCATATATGTCCTTATCTCAACGAATATTTTTCCTTACAGTAGTCGCTAGTCAAACACTGGGCTTGAAAACCGGTTCCAGAAGCAACCACTCCTCCAATGTCGTTAAGGTGCTAGGCATTAATGGTAAAGCCATGATTTATTCCCAAGATTCACATGGGTTTTTCATTCAGCGGTAGCTTCTTCAAACACACTTCAAGCATCATCGAAGGATACGAGTGTTCTGGCATCAGATGAGCAAAAGTCCCGATGAAGTTGTCAAGGTAGGGAGTTTATCAGCATCCAAGATAGGAACATGGAACAACGCATTCAGTAGGATCCCAACGCTGTATCGTTAATTCTTTTCGAGGTGCTACAAAATCAAAGCATCTTGACAACAATTTTGGATGCTGAAATGCCAATCATCATGGACGGGAAGTCATTTTCAAACAATCAAGGAAGCTTGTGGTCGAGAAAAAAAACCTCTTTTTGGTCTCACGGCAACTCTGGGCAGTCAAATCACAAGAATAATACAGATGATTGTGAATTTCAGGATTTGGATTAGCTATTGAATTTTGCCTCTTGAGAGTTTTTAAGGACCAAACCAAAAATCAATTTGGACGGTAAAAGATACACCCACCCCGCCATGATGGATGTCTGTCAGTGTGATCTTAAATATGACAAAGAAACCGTCCTTGGAAACAACCTGTTGTTTTATTGCACCTGAGGAAATTCTTTGCAAATCAATGAACATTGAGTACAAGAACTTTTTCAGAGGGCGGGCATTGTTTGATCCGTTGATATCTGGGTGATCAGTGATACTGGTCTTGTGAACATTTTGTACAACGAAAAAAATGTGATTTCCTCTCAGGGCTAGAAAATCAACTGGTTTTGTCATATTGAGGCTTGTCTTACTACAAAAGCATGGTTTAACTTAGAATCTCACCCTGGATGAGGGAGTCGGGGCAAAAAAAAGATATGGAAACACGCAAAATCTCAAAAATGTATCCTTGGTTAAACTTGACATTGCTTTGTTGGTCACATTGGATCCTCGCTTTAAAAACTGTGTCTCACGAATCGGTTTCACGGGTTGAGCAAACTTCCATCCACGCTCAGCAAATCCGCGAAAGAAAATATTTCCCCTCCATCAAGCGGTAATTAACAGAGGGCGAACGTGTGAGCATTGTATGAGAGGTGGGTGAATGGTGATGCACTTGCTCGACCAAGAAAAAGACCTTATTCCAAGATGTCGCCGCTGCCCCTACCTATTCTTCCCCGAACTACCGTGAACATCAAACATAACACACACTTGCTGTAAGTCAGGGTCACTGACTGACTGACTGACTAACTTTCTGAGTGAGTGAGGAACTCACACAGATGGAGAGGGTTTGAAATTTTGGTTATTCTTAGGGTGCTACTGATCCTCCTCCGGCCCCAGTTATGTTATGCGTGTGTGTCTTTACTATGTCATCGAGAGTGAGCGTCCATGTTCCCATATGTGATCTGTTCATTGTGAGAAACATGTGATAGCTACGCTATTCACTCCCAAAAAATCTCTGGCTTGGTTGGATTCTCGTTTCCAAAATGCGCTGGATCTCTCGAGAACACCTCGACGCGACATTCGTCAACCTTTTTTTCCGAGGACCCTTAGACTATGCGTTGGCTGGAAATTGTTTTTCACATTCCAGAATATTTTGTTAATTTATACACAATGTCAGGAACGTGTTGAAAATTGTATTCGGTGTTTTAACCAGGAATTTTGTCATTCTTGAGTTTCGCGACAGCTTGACAAGGACATTTTTAGCAGGGTTTGGGTCCACCGTTACGCGCACACATCTGAAGAGGTCGCCGTTCTTCGAGGAGTGAAAAGCACAATAACGAGGGTAATGTAACTGAGAGCTGAGCCAATTAGCCCCAGGAGGCTTCTAAATGTTCGGTTTCTTATCGATGCCATTCTAAGTAATTGCCCGACCATCGCTTTAACATTGCGACATGCTCCAGAATCTTGAGTGAGCCAATAAGTAGTAATGGAACTTTTTTCCTCACATCTGATAGCCGAACTTGTCGCAAATCAGAAGAGTTAACGGTTAACCTCGTGAAAACATGTTTCATAATATTAGAATGATCCGTTCATCAAACACTGAACCGGATTTTGGACAAAAACCTGATCATTCCATCTAAGCAACCAACCAACCAACCATCCATCCATCCATCCTCCTACGCGAATGAAATTGATAAACAGCTTCAAAAAAAGTCGTTGACAAACGTGATCTGTCCACAAGGAGACATATGACTCATTTTCAAGTGATTATTCTAGACACCCTGAATTTGAACGATGTTGAAGCGAGAAGTGCCTTAGATAGACGCGCGAGGTGGACGTCTGTTATCTAGTTCGGTAAAGTGTATGTATTCTGTGCCGATCCATTCTCGTAACAAAGCATCAATCAACAGATGTTTTCCTCACGTGAAAATCAAAAGTGATAAGTAAAGAAACGTCGCAACTATGTAAGGAATAAAAAGCCACAATCATGCTTTGCATGCAAATGATATGCAGAAAAGCAGAAAATGACGTCCAAAGGAAGGTACTAGGTGTGAAGAGGAGAAATTTGAGTACCTCCTTTTGATGGCCAGGCAATTAAAGAATGTTTTAATCCCAAGCATACAAGTGGAAAGTGAAAGTTGTCAATTGGAACTTGCAATTGGGATAAATTGAATTTCCACATTTCAATTCGATCTAGCTCCCCATCCCACTGATTCAATGGACATAAGACGGCGGTTCGATTCAGGGAAAGGAAACGAGTTCTGAAAACCAGAGTTTCAATTCTTCATTTCCTCAAGAACTGATCTAGATCTCATCCCACGTGTGGTTTGAGAATCCCAACGAAAAATGATTCAAATGACGCCGTGTGACCACGATTTCACAACAGACTGCGACCTTGTCCAAGTCGAATTAATGGTCAACCCTGCATGCTTTGCTCCGTTTAACTTCCTCGCCCCACCCTTAAAAGGAGATGCACCGAATGACGCGCGAGGAAGTTAGAACCCTTGAAAAGTCATGAAACTGCATTAACTTGTTGAGAAACGCCAATATTGTATCGTTATGACATGATATTCCCCAGTTTTCCAAATCTCGGTGAGGAAAAATGATAGAGAGGGAAATAATTAGAGGATGGAGAACAATAGCAAAATCCCGAGCAAAATGACGAGAATCATAATGAGATGAATTCTCGACACAGGCTAGGCACGGCACTGAAGCTCCTAAAGGTCAGTTTCACAACTTGAAATTGTGGACCAAGACATGCTAGAGCATGACATCACAATAATCAAAGTGCTCAAATTGTCATCCTAAATTTGATGAATAAAAACAAAAAAAAACAAAGAAAACCAAAAACAAAACAAAAAAAACAAGCGCAAAGTGTAATCGGTTCGAACTTCGAGCACCGAAACCATGACAGAGGTTACACCGTAGCTAGCGACAAAGATTCTCCTAATAGCATTTTTTCAAAGCTCCAAATTCGTCAAGAAAAAGATCCTGTGGTTGGAGTCAATGACTCAGATTAATGATCCTCATCTTGACACTACAAGGTAAGATTGTGCACGCTATGACGGTGGATATTAGAGAATTTTCCCGGAAAGTACCCGTTATGGGATGCAAAGGCGAATAAAGATTACATCAAATCAGTCGTCTTGGCAAAGACGAGGTATGCGAACGAAGAGAAAGTGGTGAATAAAGAACCACTTTTCAAGCCTAAATTAATATCACGTTTTTTGGCTTCCAGCTTAGGCAAGCACTGCAAGCAAAAAACTCCAATCCCAAGTTCATTGAAGCTCTCTCAACTTTCATTTGCCCATCAGCAAAGAGAGACTGATGAGGTGAATGACGACGGTTTTGGCAACGTGCTCTTACTAGGTGAACGTGCAAAAAATATCGGCATCCAAAGCTTATTATTTGGCGTCTGGTCGGGATCGAGCACCAACAGAATAGGCCAGATTTGAAAAAAGTGAGAGCTCGAAGGGCCATATTGAGATCTTGTCAAGACAAATCGTCATCGTCATCACTCAAACGATTCCAAAATGCCATGGCATTGTTTGACAAATCTCAGAACAAACAATCCACTTTGTACTTGAAAAATTCTCCACGTCAAGGAAGTCAAACTTCTTCGTATGGCTTCGAATCCTGACACTCATCATGGTATCAGACACGAAAAAAAGCCAACATTTCTTTGATTAGTTTCACGACTCTCGAACAAGGTTTCAGCTTTTAGAGGAAATTTTTGAAGGAAAAAAACCCGGAGGATTTCATTCGAATCCCCTGAAGATGTGTGAGTGGGCCATCTTCGGCGACGTCAAAGAACAGACAGATAACAAACAATGCAACGGGAGACAAACCCTTCTTTATGATCGACTTGCTTTGTCTTAGACCCCCTCCGGATTGTCCAAGGATATTTGTGTCACTGAACTGGGAAATTCTTTTCGCGAAAGCTCTGCCTTGGTCTGAGTGATGGCATGAAATTTCACACTTATGTGATCCCCGCCAGGAGTGAAAGCCGACAATCGACACCAACCTAAAGATATATGTGACCTAGTGTGGCTCTTCTCTTGTTCTACAAGTAGATTGGGATACATTATGAGGAGAGGAGTCACTTCCTCGGAGGGCTTCATGAAATGTATTTCGGACAATGTTGAAGGAGCTCTAAAACAATTTGATGGCGTCCCTAAAATTAATTCTTAAATGCAGGAGCACGGCCATTTAAGCCAAGCCGAGACATTAATGATCCTGCTCCTCCTTTTCATCCTCCAAATTTCCCGTGCAGTCAACAAGCCACATGTCGAAGAAGGAAACAATTTTAAAAGGCACTGAAGGCCTCGCCTTAAAAAAGATTGGCCAATCCCCGAGATCAACATTCTCAAAGGGTAAGCAAGATGGTCGCGTTCACTTGAAGGCATCGGCAATTCGGTCGTGTCAAATCTTGAGGACTACCACATTAGGAGTTCCCGGGACCATAATTTAAAGCCAATTTCACAATGGAGGGTTCCATTTCATTGGGATTGGTGTACAATTAGAAGGCATGCATCATGAAAACGTCAAAATGGAGCGAATGGAGGGAATGCTTCAAACGAATGGAAAACTATGCGGAACTCGTGAAAGGCAACGAAATCGACCGCTAGCCAACAGCTCACTCGCTTGTATTTGCACGATGCGTCCGCTGATCCTCGAATCCAATCACTTTCATCAATGGAAAATGTGCACAATGGGAAAAATCTCATTCAAAAACAGATTCCAATTCCAGCTCAGGGGGCCGAGGAGGAATCGCTTCCATATCATGTCAGATATGAGAGAAATGAAACGGCTCTGGATACTTTGTATGGAAATTGTCTAACCCTGATCGAGCGTTCAGCTCAGTTCAGAATTGGCAAGCCTGTACCGAACCCTCTGATTGCCGCAACTATCGGGGTCAAGAATCAAAAGTCAGCGTTCGACTGTTCCGGACTAATGTTTGATACTTATCAAAGAACTTGATTACCAGGTGGCTAGATCATTTCACATTCCTCAGACGGGATTTAGAACACGAAAGTGTCGGTTCAAATCTTGGGATATTCTGAGGAACCGCCATCGCCACGGAATTCAGCTCATCGTGGTTTTGCATTTTGATTCTGAGGAGGAGAATGGCTTGCAAAATCGGTTTCACAATTGGACAATGGGGCGAAATCTTCTCAGGCCCATCCACTACTTTTTCCTCATCACGAATTGAGTGACTGGGTGAATGAACGGTATTCGGCTTGGGAATCGGGCCCAGACGAGCTTTGGGATCATCCGCCCTATTTACAGTATAACCCACAGAAACAGGCTACATTTCAATACGGGCAATACGACGATCCCTTGACTTGTCGGAACACATGACAAACACTGCTCACGTTGTTGGGTATCCATCCGAAAAATGCTTCATATCCCGTTCAAACTCAAGTTGGAGAGAACGTGACAATGAGAGAGTGAGAGTCTGTTTTCCTGTACCAGTACGTACATACCGTTCATAGATTTGAGGCTCGTCTATTCAAAAAGGCTCGATTCAATTGGAAAGAGAAACTTTTTTTTGCGGAACCTTGCTGTAGCTGTTTGGTCATTCAATTTGAGTAATGGCATGATGGAAGAGCCATGATTGACTCAAATCCATCTTCTTAAACTAACCCAGGCCCCCCAATCGTTGTAGATCCTTCGTCTTCCCGTTTCGTCTTTTACTTCATCTTCCTCATCATCATTATCATCATTATTATCATCATCATCCAAATCTCACCTGCATTGCAAGTCTATTGCATTTCTGATTAGGGAGAGCAACAAACTAAGTGGGGCGTGGTGAATGGGCTTCATTTACCAAAGTGTTGCTCTCTATTCCGATGATGATTTGATGGCAAATGATTGAAATGAATACAGTTACTTGCGGAAATTGGCCAATGATGATTGAAGTGGAGAGCAATGAGCTACTTGGGCATTATTCAGAACCCTTTTTCCGGAGCGGATCAATTTGCGCCGATCGCTTCAATTGTGAAATAGTTTACAACTTCCCCCACCGAAGGTCCAGTTCCTGTTTCAAGGGTGTGCCTGGAGGATTTTGCCAATCCAGCAGAAAAGACTTATATTTTTGTACTTGCAGTCACTCGCACGTTCATTGGAGTGCTCATTAGCTTCATCAAACGATGTGTATACGTAGATGTTCGTACACTACAATGGAGTAATGGCAATGAAGAAATTGAAAGATTATGGAGTACAGTAATGCATCCACTGGAAGTCATTCTGACAGCCCAATAATGGAGTTAAATGACATAAACACTCGCCACAGAGAACAACGAACAAAGACACTCATTGAGTGGCACTATGTATAGTCATGTCACTTGGTGCAATGACTCAACTACTGACTGGATGCTGACTGGAGAGAGAGAGAGAAAGAAAGAGAGAGAGACATCGAATCGAGGCTGTTGACTTTGCGGGAGAAACCCACAGATTCGCCTTGACTAATGGCTTTCAAACACTTGTTCAATTGAGAGCTCCAGAAGCCCGCACATGCATTTCACCATCACCTTCAGGGGGGTCGAACTAAACATAGCTGATTGTCTGAGCAGATAGTAGCGTAACAACTCCTACTGATCCCAAGATTCGAATTTAATCAATGACAAAGATATCCACAAGGGAGGGAAGACAATTTCTCTCTCAACTCCAAGCATTGTTTCGCAACATGCCTCGTTCTTCATCTTTTTTTAGTGCGTCAATTTGCCATCTTGGGAAGCAGACTCCGAGAGTTGAGAGTCGAGATTCGTACCCTGGAGCAACGACCCAGAAATATGCATGAATAAACAGCCATGGATTGCTTTTTGATATCCACGACGTCCGATTTCTCCTTGATGACGGTACAATTCTCGGATGATCCGAATGTTTAGGGCTTCCTTCGGATTGACAGGATCGTTTGGGACTGACAAATAATCTCATAAACGGGAGTAAAAACAATTGCGACCTACATTCCTCAAAACCAACAACAGAGGAAAGTCATTGGCGAGAAACTGTTGAACGCAATGTTAAAAAAAAGACCAACCACAAAGAAAAGCGAGAACTTGAATCGTCATGCCGACCAACCATCCCAGAATCGTCAAGCAAGGGTTAGATGCGGTGTTTGCCGCCTTCAAACCACAATTCAATGGCCTAAAGGTCTGGAATTGGGTGGGAACGAATAGCTTTTTTTCTTCCCTAGGACGGATCCCGAGGCCACCCGAGGATCGGGATGTATCCATTAGGTGGAGAAGATGGATTTATTAATGATTTTTTTTTCGCCCTCTCTCAAAGTGCCGGCAAATGACTTGAATACGTGCTTAAGGTATAAACGGCCCTGAGATCGAGACAGACACAGCAGATTCAAATCTAGAATCAATCTTACCATGAGAATGGACCGTTCTGGTGGGCGGACGATGGCTCAGGATGTGTTTTTTTCTTGTCTCTCAACGAATCAAGTTGTCACTGGTTTCAATACACATGAAGATGACGGATGAGAGAGTCCCGTCGGTCTGTGTCGTTCTTCTATTTCTCAACTCGTCTTCAATCGGAAGCGAACAGGAAATCCGTGCTCAAACAGGAGCCCTTAGGGAACTTCCCGCACATTTTTCCCGACATAGATTTGAACCCACAACAACACTCGCTCACTCGCCCCTACTCGCTCCTAGGAGAGTTGGTCTGGAAATCGGGCAACATCAACTGCTCCTCCCTCACCCTATTCTTGGTTGTTGAGATGGTTGTACCGATTTCACTTTTGGGGTCTGCACATTCCTCCAGCACAACGTAAACTGATTCATGATTGCCTCCAGAGACGAGTCCACTCGAGCACCTAGCGATCTCTGGTACAGAGTTTTACAAGGCACACCAGCCCGTGGACCGCGACATGTAGTCGAGCACGAGGATGTCGACGACGCACTCCCTCGCCAACCCCAGCGCTCTCAAATCTCATCTCATGGTGTGTAGAGGACTACAGAGCAGTGAATTTACAGTAGCCCGTCCCCCCGTTCATGGAGAGGTGAACTTGTAATCCTCCTTGGGCGGACCGGGAGACTCAGCTCCCAAAGCACCTCCAGATGTAAGGATTGAGACGAACGAGGTGGAGAACGAGGAGGATGGCGACCGACCTACTGACAACCAGGAGATAATAGAAGAAGGATTTGGAGACGAATTGCCGTCTTAATGAAGATCTTCACCTTTTCGTTATGGCATGATGGCTCCGTGGGCATGGTAACTTCATCGACAATTAAGAGGAGATCCAATCAATTAGGAAAACGCATATCTTGCAAGCAAATGTCGGCACTTTGGACTCATCTTGATGAAAATGAGGTTGGTGAACAACGTTGGAGATCCGTTTGACACATTTTCAATGGGAATGTTCACAGGTGGAGTTAAAGTGACAGGTTTAGTCTGGAGTGGAATCCAGGGGCTTACCTGTGCGTCAAAAATGAGTTTATGAGCAGGCTAATATTGCAGGTTGCGTGGTTTCTATGCCATTGCATATCTCCGG